>NW_019385232.1:64723-113520 GCF_000671375.1 Centruroides sculpturatus | reverse complement strand
TTATATGATACATTAGAACAGAGTCGTATTTACTTAAAACTACGACTATATGCAAATATACATATAATTTTATACGGCCGACGGCCACAGTATTACAGTATTTTCATTTCTTAACGCGGGCTATACGGTATTGAGATTTTTTTATTTTAAAGTCGAATTTAGGTGGGGATCCTCGGGAGTTTCCCGAATCAAATAACAAAAACTAAACATTCGCATCACCGAGAATTAGTTTGAAGATTGTCGAAATTCAGAGATTACAATAATAATGTTTACGATAAAATGTACTTTTCGTCATACTGACAACGATAGGAATATTGTCGAGTTTTCTTGCGCATTCTTGACAATGTTAGGGTCCCCTCAATCGCGGGGCCCCGGTACACAGCATCCGCCGCACCCCCCGATGGCCGGCCCTGTGAGGACCGGTCGCTCCGTTGTAGGCCTGGCCGAATCCTTAATAGGCTTGCAAATAGAACCCCTCTTAGCTGTAATAATTAAACAAAAAAATTCCCTCTCGGAAAATCGCCCGTGTCGTGTTGCCGTAAACGAATAAAATCTAAACCACCCTTTGAGCCCTCTTAGTACCCATAGAGTGGTTTACAACACGGGACCTGGCAGAACGACAGGTTCTTCCGGGTCCCGACGTAGCCGTCCCGAAAAACCCAGGGATTTTTTCGAGAGATACGTCACGACACGTCCTCACCACCGGGCTGAAACCCCACGATTAGCACGAGAAAAGTGCTTATGAATTTTACCGAATTTCCGGTGTTAGAAGGATCGATCAACCCATTCACCGACGAAACAAAGAAAAGTTGTTCGTTCTTTTTAATTCGCAGATTCTAAACTTTTGGAAAATTTGTCCAACAGTAAAAACCAAACGAAAAGACAAAAATCTTCCGTTCTTTCGACACGGGGCATGTTTTTGTATTGATTCGTTAATAGAATTCGTTTCTACGAATTCCGAATTTATAAAACGAATACCTAAACCATAATTATCGCTGGGAATCCGCTAATGGATTTTTAATGCTACACCTCGTTAACACGTTGGATTGACGTATAGAACACTAAATTGCTTCCCACGATCGATGCCCGCTATATATATATACACACCTCGAAACAGAGGTTCTCTATCAGTCGGATATGAGGCCTTCCACCGTCTGCTTCCTTTTCGTTTTAGCTATGTTGTTGGCCTTTTCGGCAGGTGAGAATTTTTTCGGTAATTTTATTTTCGGCGAATTTTCGAACGATTGTATTTCTTTTCTATTTGGCAGGAAACAAATCGGGAACTCCGACCCAAAACTGCCGGGTCAAAGAGAGGACGGAATCCACCTCTACCACTATGAAGCCCAAGGGAAAGGCACCGGCTAGACCTAAAGGTATTATGACGTCGCTGATGCGAGGAGCGTCACTCTGAGCCTTCTTTTCTGCGATAATAAATTATTGCCAGTGATTACGATTGTCTTTGGTGTGGTTTAAATTTACTCGCGCTGTCACGATTTGTATCGGTAAGGTTTTTTAGGGTTTGGTTTGATGGGACGCAACGCTTAGGCCATCTAACACGAAGGAATGCCTCCCGGGAGGACGTATGGTAAACTGGGCCCATTTGCGTATTAGACACGAAGAAAACCAGAAAAAACGAATCCAGTCCTGGGGCGGGTGCAAACCCGTGACGCGAATTTTTAAGGACTCGCGTTTACGCGAGAAATTCGGCCCGTCTTTTCGTTTTTTACGCATATTCGAAAGCACCGTTATTTCTAATCGCGGTATTTTCGCCATTAACGGACAAATTCGGAATTGGCGAGGCGATTCTTCGGCCGTTGCACCCACCTGAT
Source organism: Centruroides sculpturatus (assembly GCF_000671375.1). Classification (NCBI taxonomy): domain Eukaryota; kingdom Metazoa; phylum Arthropoda; class Arachnida; order Scorpiones; family Buthidae; genus Centruroides; species Centruroides sculpturatus. The sequence continues at coordinate 111,691 of NW_019385232.1, read as the reverse complement.
ATTTTTAAACACTTTGCACGTCGAACAAGTAGCCGTAAAAGAAATCTCAAAATATTTTAGGACGTGCTGCTGCAAGAACCAATCAACCGAACAGAAAAAAAAACACGATTTGCTTAGAATGGCTTAAATATTTAAAACTAGTGGTCGACCGTTTGAGTTGCAACATTTAATATATCCCTAACCATAGGTGTCCGCAAAAAATTTTCCGGGGGGAAGTTCGGGAAACAATTATATCAATACATTTATTTATTTTTGGTTTTTTCCACAAGTAGATTATAGAATATAGTATTGCATCAAAGCGCCCCACTGTCGAAGGTGTAAGATTGCTTATCTCAAATCATTTAAGACAGGGGTGTCCAACCCGCGGCCCGCATGCGGCCCAATAAACGTGTAAACAAAACTGACAAATGTTTTAATTTTTTTATTATATATTTATTTCAACGGCATAAACTCAAAATAGAAGTTTCACAAAGTCGTAAACCTTTATTCATCTTTTACTTTTCAGTGGAAAGGAAATATTTTCAAATACTTGGAGACGTGTGAATGAGGAAGGATTACTAAATAAAGCTGGAGTTGTGACTCAAAGAATTATAGACCCAAATTTGGGAAAGGAAAGAAAGGTGAGAAATGACAAAAGTAGTAGTAGTGAGAAAGGTTAAATAGATCTTCTGTTAAGCAAATATGGACCCGTAATTTTTCAACCTTTTTCACTTCTTTATCTTTTGTCCTTTGCCTCTTTTTCCCCGCACTTGGGTCTATAATCCTTTGATTCACAACTCCAGCTTTATTTAGTATTTCTTCCAACGTTGCAAGATTTGGCTACATTGGGCCAAATGTGGCTACTTTTTTTGGTTTGACGTAAAAAATATCATTTGGCGCTTTGACTGCTTTTTCGGCTACATATTATTTATAATTATATTAATTGAATAAAAATGCACTTTAAAATGGTGTTTCGTCGCTTTTTATTAATTAGAGACCCAAATAAAACAAATATTTGTGTTTTTCAAATAAATTTTCGTTTGTCTTTTTTATAGTAAATGAATTTGTCTATTTCTAAGTAAAATTGAAAGTGTCTGTAGAAGTAATTTTTTAAAATATTCTTTTTCGTGATAAAGATTTAATACTTATTATTATATTCTAGATGTGTTAATCCTTTAGTATACTTGTATATTGGGCCACAAGTATATATAATATATACTTGTGGCCCAAGTACAAGTATATATAATATATACTTGTGGCCCAAAACTCCTTGACTTCTTCCAATGCGGCCCAAAGAAACTAAAATGTTGGACACCCCTGATTTAAGATTTTTGGAAGTATCTAGGAGCAAGTGCCCGTTTACCCCTTCTACGTTAAGGACGTGAGCGTCCGTACACATTCACGAATTGATGCATTCACACTTATCTCTAAACCAGTGGTTCCCAAACTTTTCGGGCTATTGTCCACCTTTTAGTGCATATATTTCTTATATACTGTTTGAAATGAATGGGCGACAAGTTCATTTTGTCGCCCTGTCCTTCCAAGGCTCGAGTCATCTCTCGCCCTCTAGGAGCACTGAAAATCGCTGCTCTAAACAAAAACATTTTCGGAAGTTAGAGAGATTTACAATTTAAAATCGACGTCGTTTTCAACTATAAATCTACAATCAATATAATATGGAATTTTTAAATACTGTACAATAAAACACGAAATATTCTAAGAAATGGATATTTTGACATTCGAAATTTACTGATGATTATTACTTTTTAAATATCAGATTTTATTTTTAAAAAGTTCAAAAGGTACAAAAATGGAATAATTTATTACGAATACTCACAATTTTCGAAATAAGTACATTGAAAAGGGAAAATTCATCTTCCAGAATTTAGATAAGACGATCGACTAAAGCGCAACCACGAAGTCATTCGAGAATGTACGGAAAGGTCGAGTTTAATCTAATTTTGGCGTGTTAAAATATTACCAGGGCGTAAATGGGGTTTCGAAAACAAAGCGCTAACATATTTATACAAAAATAATATAATAATGTTTTTTATATAAATCTTGTACATATGTAATACTGGAAATTTTGATGAAGATCTTTTATCCACTCATCACCATTCGCACGAAATCTGAAATCAGAAAAAGTGATAATTAAATTATGTATCTATGTGGGCCGTCGAGTCTATTCGGACCCAAACGAATATATAATTTACGTAGGGACTTCATATTTACCACTCGTGTTCAAAATTGCCTTAATTTATTGGCGTAATTAATATAATTAAGCATTAGCTATAGAAACAATAAAGTTTTAAATTATACAACCGCCATACAAGATAAAACGAAACACAGTATGATGTAGGGCAGGTGTGTCAAACTCATTTAAACAACGGGCCATTAACGTGACTGGTAAGATTCACACGGACCACTCATATTTACAAATTTTCTTAAAATTATAATTTGAAGTGAGAATGCAGGAATATAGATAGGACAATTAAAACACATTATGTAGAGTTCAGTGAATTCAATTCAACAATATATAATTGCTATAGTATTGCTTTTATTTAAACATTTATTTTATTTAATGTATATATTTATAAAACGAATTGTTTTCACCAAAAACTTGCCAGAACTATCTTTCTCCTAGTTTTCCAATATTTGGATTCAAAAACTGAGAACAATCTTCATTATGGCAGGTAGATGTTTATCAGTTAATCTTGATATGCATGCAGTTTTATTTAATTTCAGAACATCATGGCCATGAGCCAAGAAATATCATATTGGGGGCTGCATACGTAGAGCAGGGGTGGCAAACCTATGACATATTGGGACAATCAACTGGCACATAACATGTCATACAATTATGGTTTACCACTCTTTTTATCATCATCATCCTTTTTTCAAACAGCTTCTTTACCTTTATTCCAATTAAAGCATGATCAAAACAGTCATGCTTTAAATGTTCGACGTGTTTCATTTCTTTAAATATCATTATTCAAAGTCCAAAACTTCGGCACAGATAAATATTTTTTAAGATAATTATGCTCACTATATGGTGCGCACACTCAAAAAGGTTTGCCACCCCTAGAGCCTTCAGTATGTATTTGAAATGGTTCACAGGTAATATTAAAATAGGTTTCTTTGGATTGCATTATGACAAGTGTTTCAATACATTTTTCAAAATTACAGATAAATACTACCTGTATCTTTTACATAAAATGTTAAATTTTTTGTTTCATAAATTTATATGTAGCCAAGATGCAAAAAAATACTGGAAATGTAACTTGAATATCATAACACAAAATTCTGCAGTTTAAATCATGTATAAAAAGATATTAAATTGTATTATCAAAATGTAAATTATCTGTGAATAAAAAATATAATTTTTCAAATCTGTCTGAGCAGTTATGGAATTATGTGTACACAATTTTACAAAATAATACTCTCATCTTTAGCAAATTAAGACACTATATAAGTGAGCTATTGTTAAATCATTTATAGCAATTTACTAATTAAATCTAATTGCAAGTTTGATTAATATTGCTTAGCTATTTGTAGAGTGAAATGTATATATCATCTCATTTTGGTTGTTTGGAGAGAGCCGAAAAAGATTCTGCTTGGCTCCCTCCCATTCATATTTGCATAACTAGTGTGTGTATTGCATCCATTCTCTCATCTATGCTAACTAACTACATACATATACAAGAGAAATTAATTTGCTATACAGTCCATAAAGCAGTCTCACATGAATAAACTGTCCAGTAAAAGTGAGAGATGGAACATGCCATCCCAAGAACCCAGCCTGGATTCCTCAAAATGACTGGCCTCTAGCCACCAATTTCATAACATTTGAAAAAGATTTTGACTATGATAATTCACTTACAAATAGTACACACTACTGGCATCTAAAGATCACTGGTAGCTAAAGAGAGTTGTCTTCTTGCACACAACTGTTTAAACTGAGATAACATTTCAAAAAAAAAAAATTATGTAACACATTCAAATGAAACTAAGTAAATCTTAGAAAAACTATTGATAATAGAGAGGTTGCAGCCAAAGTTTTTGCCTCTAAAATGTCAACATTGAATGTTGTGCACCACCATCTTGTAATCCTAGAATTTTGACAATGGTGTTTGAAATGTCAAGCATGGTGAGTAGAAGTTCGGCTTAAACGTCTGCAGCTTTCTGTGTTTTGGGTTAAATTTATGAAGTATTTTGTTAAAGTAATGATTATTTAAGCATTTGTGAACAACATTGTAAAGAAACAGATGATTTTAATCCAGTAATTAATTAATTATTCAAGATGTTTGCAAGTGATGTGAAATGCCTATAGAATTTTTATACATTTGTGTTCATAATAGCTTATCATAACACTGTAGAAGTAGGCTTGTTCTTTCACGGCATCTTTCTCCATCAACAGCATAATTTGCTTGTAAATTTCTAAGAATAATTTCCCAAGCTGCATTCGGATTGTCATCTGCATATGGATTTATATAAGCCACTACACTACCTCCCTCAACAAAAGTATGTTGCAAGAACAGGCAAAACACATTGAAATTGTCCTATTATTATATGGTATGGTAGGAGACATGACACTAATTAAAGTCAAAAATAATTATTTAGTGTTATTAAACATCCTTTAAATATTTTAAAATAGTTTAATTTGTTTATTTATCTTCACTGGTAACCTTTGTTGTTCTTAAATGTTCCATCATTTTTCAACAATATCCCATGAATCAGTGTGTGACATGAACGTGTGGCACAACGTGTTTTACTTGGAGTTCAAATGTCAAATGTGTACTTCTGCTTGCCATACAAGTTTAAAGTTTGAACTTTGGCTGCAACCTTTCTATTATATCACAAAAATAACTTTCAATTTTTCATACTAATTAATGTTTTAACTCTATTATGTAATCATTTATATTAATTGTTCATAATGATGAGAATGACAAATATGTTGATCTCCTACTACTTTTACATAACTTGGAAGAGATGTTTGCACAATCCCATACAAAAATTTTTCAGATGTAATAATTCAAACTAAATATTGCATCATTATTTTATGTCGCTTCTTCTTGTGTTTGTTCAGTGAAGTGTTCGTTGTCCGCAATAACTCAATAAATTCAAATCTATTCTTATCATTCAAGCAATAATGTTTTCATTTTTGGCTCTCTCCATCCTATGAGCACTAAAAAGACCTTTATTCCATGCCCATCTTGAAATCAACAAGGGCCAAAATGGGGCTGTCAGTCAGTGAGGGACGTGGCCAAACATTCAAGACTGATCCTAGAGTTTTCTGCCCAAATTTGATTCTGGGTCCCTCATAGGGATAAGGCCAGCACATATACTGTATCAGCCATCAAACCATATTGATGTTTGTATTAAAAAAATTAATCACAACTGTTTAAGATCAAATTGTTTGTGCAAGACACAAAAATGAAATTTCAAGAAATTGCATAAGTAAATTAAGAAATATTAATGGATTAGATGTTACAATATTATGCTAAGAGATTGGCAGATTATTTATATTGTTAATTATTAATTTCTATTGAGTTTCTATAATTTACACACCTTCATAATGAACATTTCCCTGGGAATCTTCTTGTCCAGTCAGCAATTGTTCAACTTCATCGTCCGTGAGTTTTTCACCTTTAAAATAAAAATGCGTTATTTAACAAAACATTAAATTCTTCAAAACAGAACTAAATACCCCCACAACACTTAAGTATGAAAATATGCCAAAATTCCACTTTGAAAGAAATCAGAAAATTGTCTCTCATCTTGACATAAAATTATAACTAAATCTCATTTTATTATTACAATGGTTGATCGGTTAACAAACATAATCTGTTCCAAGACTTTGTTCGCTATCTGAATTGTTCATTAACCGATTATCGATTTACCATAGGTTTCTATGAGAATTTGATTAATTCGTTCTGGAGACCCCCCAAAAAAATATATACTTTCTTACTAAGTTTATTGATATGTAATAATAAAAATACATATATACACGTCTTGCATTTTTATTAGTCATGTTTTCTCCATTTGAAGGTTAAAGAATCTGTCCAATGTCAATTGATTTCCTCTTTTCTTCAGGATTTTTCAGAAGTTATTAATAGCATTGTTGTTGTAGAGATCCCTAGGCCTATTAACCTCAACCTGATTTGGATGCCATTTTAAGACATTGTTCTGACATCCTCCCATTTCTTTAAAAGATCTTTAATAGCAGATATCAGCATAAATCCTCTTTTTCAGAAGAAAACATAAAAGAATTGTTTCTGCCAGAAATATAAAAGGCTGGAATTACAAGGGAGAGTTTCAAAGTTTGGGGGAATACTATTCAATTGGTATATACTGGGTTGAATGTCAATGTCGACGTCTCCCGCTCTCCAAAAAGTTTCAAATTGCCTGAAAACAAGGGAAGACCAATTGGTATTCATTATTTTATGTTGCTTCTTCTTGTGTTTGTTCAGTGAAGTGTTCATTGTCCAATCATAAAAATCTTTTGTAAAAGTGATCCGATTTGTTCATTAACCGATCACCCACTGTATAGAATACTTTGATAAATGCAAAAGTATTTAGCATATTTGAAATTCTTAAATTTGTCAGAAATTTATTTATAACAAACAGTGAAAAAAATGCAAACTCAAGCTATAACAGAAAAAATTCAGCTAATTCAAATCTGTAATTAATTTCCAATTTCCTTAAAGATCAATCTGAACAATTCCAAGTTACATTTAATTAGAAAAATACAATCATGATCTGTGAAGAATTTGCTGCATAAGATTTTCATTTTAGAATAAATTTTTTGTAGTGGATAGTCATCTTTCAAATTTGCTTAAGCAATTCTTTTTCTATATATATAAAAATGAATGTATGTGTGTGTGTGTCTGTCTGTCCTTCATGCATTACCACACCGTTTATCCGATTGCCGTGAAACTTTGGGAAGTTGTTTAATATACTCCGGCGAAGGTTTGTGGCATAGTACGATTGCCATAAAACTTCAGAAAGTTTTTTAATACACTCCTGCGAAGGTTTTTGGCATAGTACATTTATCCTATGATAGATGGCATGCGTTTACACGAGCATTCGAGCACAGTGTGTTCGATCGATTTCAAATTGTGAAGACCATTTCCCCCCTTCAAAAAAATCTCTATATATGCATTTGTAAACTGTTATTTACGATATTCGTAATAATGTTTGTTTAATCACTTTATTTCAACTTTTTTTTTGCTAATTACGTATTCGCTCGAACTTTGTTAAAACTTTAACTGTATACCGAACAACAACCGAAGTTGTAGGAGGAAATTCGCCTATTTTACCGATTTAGGGATCCCCTTTTCCAAATTTTAATATCATCTAATAATTTAAAAAGACAAATTACAATAAAACAATTTATTATCCGACTATCAGAAATTTCACAACACGCCAAGGAAGAGAGAAAGAAGCAATTAAATAATTAAAATGATAAAGGATTAAAAAATATATATAAAAATGGGGAATATTGCACTTCTGACAATCGCAGCGAGTGTGTGGGCTAAATTTGGAGAATCCGTGCTTCTCGCATGGACAACTGTATGTGGCCGGCTCACGCGTCGAAAAACCTTCCGATTTATTCGTGTACGCACCAGACGGAAAAACAAAAAATATCGTGTATCCACAAACACTCCAATAAATAAATAGAATTGAAACGACACTTTGAAATGTTTTCCCGATGAAAATTAATAATAATAATAATAAGTTTCAATAAAAATAATAAAATGTAAATTGAATTTTATCATAACGAGTTTGCTTGAATTTCCTTTCTTCTGAGATCGCAGCAATGAGCGACGGGTAAGCTAGTATAATTATAAAATAACCCAAATTTAATATATTAAAACTTAATTTATATATATACCCAAAGTTGTCAACAAATGACGAAGCTCTGCGGAACATATGTAGCCATTTCCATCTTTGTCAAAGTGACGGAGGCCTTCAATAAAATCTTCAGCAGTATCCGTGCTACGATTCTTGTAAATAGTTTGAAGAATGGGAAGGAATACTTCAAATCCAATACGCTCATCTGTAAATTTATAAATAAAGTAATTAGTATCGCATCATTGGATCTACATTTGAGTAATCACAAAACAAATAGTGAATTAAAACAACAAACTTTGTAATCAAAATTTAAAAGTTAATTTGTAAAACAATCCAAAATTATCCATTATAAAATTTTATAAAAATTTATCTAGTCATTTAATAAACAAATCTTTTTATAATAAATTTGTTAATTTCTGTAGTTATTTTTATTATTACACGATAGATTTGACAACTCCTTAATAATTATGCCTTAACGTTCCATGTTTTTATGTAAAATTTCTTTTATCATTTTCATAAACAGCAGCAATACAACATAGTCATTCTTAATTCAAAATATAAATAATTGAATCTGAAGTAAAACAAAATCACTCTTGAACTTCATAAATTACTCTCTCCCTCAATTTTAATTTTTTTGAGATGTTTGATTCAGTATAAGTTTAACGCATCTTTTTAAGAAATTTTATTTAAATATGATCAAATTTACAGATAAACACATTAAACTTATATAGCAACAAAAAAATATTTGTCTTGTTAGCTATTGGCAAGGAATTTAAAGATTGTTTAAAGTAATTATACTGATGTAAAAGACAAACAGTATCATGAGATTTAAATAGAACTCAGAGGTTGCCCTGAAAAATTTTAAAAATTACCAGCCATTTTGCCAGTTTTAATTTTTTTGCCACTTCAAGTTATTTATCACCACCAGTTTTACTTACTGTATATTTCCACAGATAAGACAATAGTTGAATCATAAAAAAAAAGCCCCCACATAATCAGGTGTTGTCTTATAGGACAGATACAAAAAAAATTAGATTGAAATTTATATATATTAAAATCATTATAAAAAAACAGAAAACCCCTAATTATTTACTAGTAGACAGGAGGATATGTCCAAAAATAGAATAGCCCATACAACGTTTTGTGAATACTCAAGGTCATTACCCGAATGCCCGAATCAGTGTGAATGTATGCAACAATAGCAAGGCAGTGCTGCCATATGCAAGAAAATAAAATTTGTTCACTTGAAAAATTACAAATAGGACATAATTCCGTATACGCTATACTATTACTGATCTAAACTAAATTCATAGGCTGTTGATAGTTTCGGGGTTGTCTTATAGGACAGATATATGCTAAAACTATAAAACTTTGACAAAAAAATTTAGACCTCTTCTTATTTGAAGTTGTCTTATCTGTGGAAATATATGGTACTAATTAATGCAGATGTTGGTAAACCTTATCAGTTTGGCATATGGAAAACAAAAGTAACACCTTAAGCTGTCACTTACAAATTAGCAATAGGAATGATTTTCTAATGAATAATTCTGTGACCAGAGGGTCGGCACCTCCTTTAGTGTCTCTTCAGAACTGACACCACTGTCTTCTAGGATAGATACAGAAACCTTAATGGCCGCAAATTTGGAATTTGCACGAGCAATCACATGTGCGGGCGACCGGATTCGGAATGGAGGAGAGTTGACAGACAGTGGATCAGAAGTGAATCACTTGGATAAAAGGGTAACAACTAAAATAATCAATTTAGTTCAATGAAAAAAAATGCATCTTCCTATATCAAATAATGGTCGAGAGAGAGAGAGTTTACAATAAAGTGCAAGTTGGTATAGATACCTTTGATGCACTTATAATTGTGTGGACTTCCTGATGGATGAACTTCGGTTGGTCGTTCAGTCGGGAATCCAGGAACAGTTGGTGAGGCATTAAATTTTCCTCTTCCTTTAATGGCAGTCAAACTAATCGAGAACTGGAGGATATACTAATCCATATCGTTGGGAAGTTCAAAGGTATTCCTAAAGGAATACAGGGTATGGCATTCTTGGTAGCCTGGGCGACGACAATTCCTCTCCTTTATTCCAGGACACTAAGTTGATGTACTTGCAGACTCTCAACGACCCCTTGTCCTTGAATCCCTCCTTTTATACCTTCAAATCATGTTATCCTTTTTCACCAGTCATGAATTTTTGCTATTAGTTCCCAATGACACATTTGATTAGTTCCCTGGGAAAGGAAATGACTCAGGAGAGAGATGCAATCATCCTCCAGTAATAAAATTTAAAAAACTTTTGAAAGATGAAAAATTAATTTCCTCTCCCAATTTTCGTCAAGTCCGACTTTCACAAGTCCAAGCAACACATTTGATCACAATGTTTAAACAGTATTTCACATGTTCTTTCATGTCAAAATCTTTACTTTAGCTGACTGAAAAAGACCAAAGTGAAAACAGTCACCCCAAAAAAAATTTCCCAAATTTTCTGTCTGTAAAAAAAAATCCCCAACCTAGAAAACTTGAATTTCAAAACAACCATTTTAGAAGTTTTAAATGTCATGTTGTTAGTTAGGGGGAAAAAAATACACAGATCTGTACAGCAAATGTTTCTCAATTGATAGAAAGTAAATTTTTTTGCAAAGCTTATTTGAAAAAGATGTGAATATCTTTTTATTTGAAAATAATGTACTTATTTACATTAAAAAACAGTGCAACATTTTCAATATTTAATAATATTTTAATAAAGTTTGTAATGTTAATGCACATTCAAAAAGCAAGTAACAACTTTGTAAAGTTCATGAAAATGTTTACTAATTTTTTTTATTAAGATATCATGCACAAAAAGTCATTTGTGACAGCATATAACTTTTGCCATCTTAAGATAAACACACTTGGATAGAAAAAGAGAGGAGAAGAAAAATCCATCTGCAATATAAGTTACAGATGTCTGCCTATCCATCTTAGTGTGTGCTGTCCGTAACTTACAATGCAGGTGTATTTCTTTTCTCTGCTTGTTCCATCCATCCAGTGTGCACTTATTCTTAAGGCCCACAGGACAGGACAAAAAACACAAGCAACTTCTAAAAACCAAAGACAAGAATATGAGGCAAGGCAGACATATACCTATACTCAATTATTACTGTGGGATCTTTACAGAATTCATTCCAATTGGATTTTATGTATGCTTAATTGCTGCAAATATACTGTAAAATAAATTGAAAGTTCCTGGCACATAGATTGTTTTAAAAAAATATTATGATTGAACAGTATAAGACAAATTTACAATTAGAAATATCTGGAAGCTTGCTAATTTAACAGTATGTGCCTTTCAGTCTGACCAACTATGACATGATACCAAAATATAGCAAACATGTTAAATTTGAAAATAAAAAAATTAAATAAAAATTAGACACTAGAAAAAATAAGACATTAGAAAATAGTTGTGTTTAGGTAGTTGTAGTTTAACTCATTGTAGAGTCAATTGTCATTGCAAAGCTCAATTTGGAAAAACCTGATAAACTTCATCTTTTGACTTGCAAGGTCATAAAAAAGAAAAATCATTCCACACTAGCAAGGTTTTTTACTGATGGGCCAAGTAAATTCCACGATGCTTTATATTAAGAGTCTTGCTAACTGTATTTGTTTTATATTTTCAGTAATTCTGTGGCCAAATATGGAACGGAGTTCTGCTGCTCTTAAACATCAAGTTTTGTATATGCTAATGGCTTGACAGGTTTTAAACACTTCCATCCTAATATGATACATTTCACTTGTCTTGTACATACAGTGCATCTCATTGAGGAATAAGTTAGAACTTTATTCCCTGCAGTCAAGACAATTGTTTCTCCATATCAAGATATTCCTTAAGGCTCCTTTACATATACAATTATGTAAAGAAAGACTTCCAGAATTCCACCACAATCTATCCTAAGGTGGGGGGACAGCTGAAATGGCAGTGTTTTACTTCAATAAGAGGTTTGATAAAAGGGTAAGCTTTTAGCTATTCTTCTAGAATCTGGGAAAGGTAAACAAATAATCAAGTTTTGTTTTGCATTACACTTTCAGATTATTGATGTGCTGAATAAAGAAACGTCAATGGATATTGCAGCTTTTGCAGTTCCTAAAGCAACCAATCAACTGATATACATACAGAAAAAAAATAGCATTTCTCACTTTCAGTTATCAGCGTTAGGAAGCTAGAAATAGCTGAATTGGCATTCTATAATTTAATGAAAACAGGAAAAAAAACTATTTTCAATTTGAGTGTAATTTCAGGTATGGAGCCAGCAAAGGAAAACCCTGGATATGATATAGTTAAGACACACCTGTTGCCTACACAAAGAAGTAACACACAACTTTGCATTTTCTGTGCTTGTTGAACTTCACCCAATTTTAAATTTTCTCCAGTCACTTTATGTGCTGTTGAATTCTTGTTTTCCCCATTTATAAACAAAACATTTACAAGTGTCAACATAACAGTTGAATATATGAAACAGCTTATTGTTATGTACTGTAAAGGTCAACATGAATAAAACTTTATACTACCTTTTTTTACAGCCCAAAAGTGGGATTTTAATAAGTTAGGACTTTAATTTTAGTGTTTGCCATCTTTTTCTTGGCTAAAACTGCCTAAAAAGCCTTTTTAAACTTTTGTAATCTATCTTATTACAACAACAAAATATTGATATTGATGTGATAATGGAGAGTACAGGAAAAATTTTAACTTAGTTCACATCTGAGAACTACATAACAAGCTTCTTTGAGTGCTGCAAAATTTTTTGATACCCAATAATTTATTTAAACTAGTTAGGATGTCAGTTTAAAAATACAATTAGAAAATGTTGAAAGAACATTGGTAACAGACTACATCTCTCAAAAACTTCTGTTAAGTTTTGCTATTATTTGCTATTCTATTATAGTATGTTACCTAAAGATTTTCTTAACTGAACTGCAGGTCTGAAACTTTATTTATTGTTCCATTTTCCATGACATTTTGGGGCTATATGCCATCATCAGATTACAATATTATAGTTATATTGTCAGAATTTGTGATTAAATTTTTAGAAGTTTATTCAAAAAAAGATTTTTTAAATAGTAGTGAGAAAGAATATTTAATCTGTTTGACATATAGAATCACATTCACGAGTCATCAAGTAATCAATTCTAAATGGAATATGCAAAAAACTACATCTGAATATTACACAGCTTTCAGTTCAACCACCATTATCAGTTGCACCAGCAACTTTTAATATTTTTTACTATTGGGTTTGTGTTTATTATGTACTTATTCGTAATAGAGTTTGTATTCAATCTTAATATCATCATCATAATTTTTAAATGAATACTATATAAATTAAATTTACCAGCTTTAAGTTGATGGCAGCACTTCTTTACTTCCGCTTCGGTCGGATTTTGTCCAAGAGCCCGAAGAACATCGCCCAATTGGGAAATGCTGATCTTTCCATCTCCACGGTTATCAAAAAGTGAAAATGCTTCTTGGAACTCTGAAAAAAAAATTTGTTAGTTTTGTTAGCTAGTAATTATAGATTTAAAATAATAAAATAATAATTTGATATTTTAAACAAAAATGAATTTAAGTTAAAAATTTTAAAAATTGTCCATTTATGAATAACCAAACTAGACAGGCAAATGTTATCACTCGTCATATTATGCAAATAAAATGCATTCATTAATTTAGACATCTGGATTTAAACAAACCGAATTCTGCAATTCATTAATGCTTTTTGTATTCCTGTTATAAAATTTAAAACTTTTTAAATTTAGTTTTTAGAATTAAATACAGAGCATTGAAGCATTAACATATACTTTACATAGTAATGATTACATCTATAACGAATAACAAAAACTGAATATAAAATTCTGACATGACATTTATGAAAACGGTTGTTTTACATTTGCATTTGTTTATTACATTTGTTGTACTTGCATTTCATTTATATTTACAGTTACATTTGTCTACCTATTTCATGAAATTTAAAAATCTTGAAGCTACTTTTAAATTCTTATAAAATAATTTGGAATCAAATGCATTAGTAAGTTTTAATTTCTGTTCTTTTGTAGTTCAAAAATATTTGAACTAAAAAAGATATTAAATAATTTATATATAATAATTAATAGTTCTCAAATTTCCTTTGACAGATAATACAGGGTCTTCCAAAATGAATGCTACCATTTTAAATTACTGTAATTATGTTAATTACACAGGTTGTCTAAAAAGAAACCGAGCATTTGCTCTAGAAATACAACTAGATGGCACAACTAGTATCAATGGTCAAATTCAAAATTTTGAACATTATATTATCAATTACGCATCAATAGCATTTGAATCATTCATAACAATGCTTTGTGTGGCGTGAAACGTAAGGGTTATTTTGCAACCCTTGTCAGAAAATTGCAATGGAGCAATGTGCCAACATTAAGTTCTACATATAACTAAAGAAAACTTTTACCGAAACATTTAAATTACTGAAACAAGTATATGGGGATGGGAATATGCCAAACACAAGTTAAAACTGGTTTAGTCAATTCAAAGATGGCAGCAAATCAATTGAAAACAATCTGAAAATTAGTCACCCAAAGACGTCGACTATAAACAGTAATATTGATAAAGCATGTCAAATATTAGTAAAGGATCCAAATGTGACTTGTAGAATGTTGGAAAGGAGTTGGGAGTGTCAAAGGACTCCATTCACATAATTTTACATCATCATTTGAACAAACATAAGGTCTGTTCCCACTTTGTTCCACATGCACTCACCGAGGAACAAAAACAGGTGCTCATTCATCATCGTCGGGACATCGTCAAAACAGCTCACTGCAATCCAAATTTTCTCAAAAATGCTATCATGGATGATAAGACATGGTGCTGCCAACACGACCTGTTGATGAAACTTCAAAGTTCTGTGTGGAAGACATCAGACAAGCCCATACAAAAAGAAACTGTTTCCATAACTTGCAGGTCAAGACCATGCTCATCTGTTTTATGACTCCAAGAGTATCATGCACAAGGAATTTGTCCCAAATGGCCATAATGTTAATGGAGATTATTATTTGGGTATTTTGGAAGTCTTTGAAACCAAATTTTGTGTGTATGGCCATAGTATTGTGGTCAAGGAAGCTAGACACTGCTGCACAACAACACACCCTCACAAAGAGTACTGCCATTCATCAATTTTTGGCTCAAAAAGGTATTGTAACTCTAGACCATCCACCCTATCCAGCTTCCTGTGACTATTTTCTGTTCCAAAACTTAAAATTCCAATGAAGAAGACTCGTTACAAGGACATTCCTGAGAATGAGGCTGCTGTGACTGCAGTACTGAACCAGGTGCCAAAACAAGAGTTGAAAAAGTCCTTTGAAATTCTCATTATTCATTCTGAATGTTGTGTTGCTGCAGAGGGATCTTATTTTCAATAAACAAACATATTTAAAACATATTTCTTGCAAGTTTTTTCTTCCTAGAGCAAAAGTTTGTTTATTCTTTAGGTTTATTCTACAGGTTCAGACAACCTGTGTATTATCTGAGATGTATTCAACACACACCAATTGATGGAATAACCATCCGAGTCATCTTCCATCCACATTCAAATGTCTTGTTGTCTACTACCTCTAGAAAGTGCCATAAACAAAAATGATGACTGAACTGAAAAACAAAATGCCTTCTCTGTTGTAAAATCAGAATTACTTGTCATTGTGAGTAATATGCAGGAGCTATAGAATCATGGCTGCCATTGCAAAAGTAGAAAGAATTCAAGTATCAGCCAAATGTGCCACATGACAAAAGATGCATGCTTTGAGAAATTTTAATGGACAAATATGAAACTTACATAGTTTCCAATGTTTTAATATACATTGTAACATTCTTGGATAATAATTAACATAATTATAATAATTTAAAATGTAGTGTTCTTTTTGGAAGACTTTAGATTTGTGCCCCAAGAATGGA
Source organism: Centruroides sculpturatus (assembly GCF_000671375.1). Lineage (NCBI taxonomy): Eukaryota > Metazoa > Arthropoda > Arachnida > Scorpiones > Buthidae > Centruroides > Centruroides sculpturatus. Next base: position 95,885 of record NW_019385232.1, on the reverse strand, counting down.
CTTTAGACATCTTGAAATGCTCGAAACTGATTTTTTAATGATTGCTCCAATAAATAGGTCTTTTTATGATCTTAAATCATGATACTCTAACAAAAAATGGTATTTTTCATTAAAAATATAGTATTTAGTATAGTAAAAGTATAATAATAGTATTTTTCATAAAAAATATTGCTTTGTTTAAAAATATTGCTTTGTTTAAATTTTCCATAAATTCCAATAATATCGAATTCTACAAAAGAAAATAATCCTGTTGCAATTCCAGTAAAATGTTTTCTTTGTAAAAATTAATAAATTTTTTCTTTATAAAGCTACATTATACTGTATTATATTAATGAAGCATGAAATACATTTACAGCTTAACTTTTTAGATTATTTTAGTTAAATAAGTTCTTGTCTTGATATCATTTTTGAATCTTAAATTTAAGAATTCAAAGCTTTGCTACTTTCATTTTCAGTACATTGGTTCTGAACATGAATATGTAAGTAGTCCCACTTAAAAAGTTTAACCAAAATGTTAGTGAATATAAAATTAATGCTAATTGAAATGTTTTGAAAACATCCATATTTTCATTAATAAAAATAAATCACTTTTATCACTTATTCTTTACAATTTCTAGAAAAGTGACAAAAGAGCCACATACAAGTACAGGTAATCCCCGTATAACACGGTACTTTTATAGCACGGATTCGCTCTGACATGGTTCGAGAATTGGGTAAAACCCTCGTACAACAGGAAATGTAATAAATATGAAGATATTTATCTTAATTATGAAAATATACTAGCATGTTTTTTAATTTTTGGAACCTAACCCTCCTTTTCGTATTAGTTCTTTGTTTCGTATAACACGGATTCGCATAACACGGCAATTTTTTGGAACGTAACTACCGTGTTATACGGGGGTAACCTGTATAACATTGAAAATGCTATCCTGATAGAGAGGTCATTTTCATTTTGGTATTAGATGTTTTTCGAGTCCATTTGTCTTCAGATACAACTTTCATATTTTTGAACATCTGTAGAGCTTACAAATACTAGAATGCATTATTTTACACACTGAAAATACTAGAACAACTTTTTAACCAAAGAATTTTAAGTTGAAAAACTATCTCTTTGCATTTTATACAAATGAGAATCAACAGGAAAAAAAACTCAAGAAAAACTTTTGCATTGTTTTCATTGTCATTAATTTTTTGAATTGTTTCGATCTCGATTCTGATAGTATCTAGTGTCTTTTGTCATCTGCTGCTCTGAATTAATGTCATCAGCAAAACCCATCCAAACTCACATTTTTGATTTCTTAATCTAACTTTAAACCATCCCATAGAGATATGATCACTATTGATTTCAAACTGAAGTTTTTAAAAAAATTGTTTTGACAACAAGGTTGAATATTTATGAAATCTCTCAATTACTATTTAAAACAGTATGTTTATGGCTGAATGAGCCATCAACATACTGTCAAGACTGTTAAGGAATCAGTCCAGTGTTTCAGGAAACCAGGATCAAATCCAGATGAGCAACTTATGGAATTTTTTTGGGATCAATCGTTCCCAGATATGTCAAAGTTCCATCCTTTGCCACCCAGCCATCCCCGTGCTGGGTCTGGCCAAGTCAAACTCACAATGGGCCTGAAAAAGTCCTGTCGTACCTACAGGAGAGGAAAAAGGGAAAATTCTAGTATGTCATTCTTTTTATAATAAATTAGTCCACACAATTTTGAAGATAGCTATCAGGTAATCCCATAAATAATGTCTTTTTTGCGTGCCCATGTAACCAATGCCATATGATGGACAAATTACAAACTATCCTAAAGCCGCAATACTAGCACTGGATAGGATAGTTCATTGTATACACATGCATAGAGCAAGATCAATCTACAGCAAATTGTATGTCAATGACATGTGTCTGAACAAGATAGTGTCAGAAGAACACATACTGCATATTATACTTCATGAGTTCCATTGGGGACATTCAGTGATCCTAGCAACACAAAACTCCAATGACTTATATGGAGATGGAATTCTTGAAGTTTGCAAATGTTAAAAATGGTTCAAAAATTTTGGGCAGGGAATACTAGCCTCACTGATATGTCATAACCAGGGAGATGCTTCTGTGAGCAGCTGTTAAGGAAAATCCACTGCAAAAAGTTGAAGAATCAGAGCCACAGTACTCCATTTGACCCCTTAAATCATTAAGCAGCATATGCAGACCTTGGTTGTGTCCAAATTGAAAAAAATGAGTACCCTAGTGATGAGCTGAAATTAGAGCAGAAGCAATAGCATGTGAATGTTTTCTGTTCCCTATTGATCCATCACAGAAGAGCCATTTTTGGACAGAATGGTGATGGGAGACAAAAAAAAAAAAAAAAGATCCTGTATCACAACATTAAATGCAAACATGAATGGGTACCTAAAGGTGGTATAGATATACAGTGGGTAATTGGTAAACGAACATAATTCGTTCCAAGCCTGTGTTTGCTATCCGAATTGTTCATTAACCAATTATCAACTTACCATAGAATTTTGTGGGAATTTCATTAATCCGTTCTGGAGACCTCCCCAAAATAAAAAATTATATACTTTCTTATAACGTTTATTTATATGTAATAATAAAAAATAAATATATACAGTCTTGCATTTTTATCAGTCATGTTTTTTCTGTTTGTGGAGCATTAAAGAATCTGTCCAATGTCGACTGCTTTCCTCTTTTCTTCAGGATTTTTTAAAAGTAATTAACAGCATTGTCGTTGTAGAGATCCAAAAGCCTATTAACCTCAATCCGGTTTGGATGCCATTCTAAGACTGTTGTTCTGACATCCTCCCACTTCTTCAGAAGATCTTTAATAACAGATGTCGGCATTAATCCTTTTTTTTAGAAAACATATCTTGCCGAGTTTCTTGGTGTTGTTCTGTCATCAGATCAGTTTCAAGTTCCATTATGAGCTCTTCAATGTTCTTTATTTCTCAGATATGATTTTTGTTACTCCTTTAGTTGGTTGAGTCTTCTTGATTATACTGTATCTTTCTTAGATAAGATTGAACTGCAGCCTACTGTAGCCCTGTTCAAGCCATACTGCCCAGCAACATCAGATATCTTTTGCCCGCCTTTGCTATTATACTCTCAACTTTTGAAAACAAAAGCCGAGACTCTACTGTACAATAAATATTTATTGTACAGTAGAGTGTCGAAAACTCGGCCTAATGTGGACTGAAGGGTGGCCGAGTTTGTGAAAATGCCAGGTTATCGGGAATGGGGTTAAAAAAAATAAGTATGAGTGTTTCCTCACAAAATACTGTACTGTACTTGTATGTATTGTTTACTTGAGAATACAACAGAGAATAAACTGCCCAAATACCCTTAAACAAAGGAAAAGTACGTCCTTTATGAAGGCATAAAGCCTTTACTACATGAAAATGAAAATTAATGAATACACTGTGTACAGTAATTTACCTGATAAGACAGACCTCAGAAAAATACTTTATGAGGCATAACGCTGTCTATAATGAAAATTAATTAACTAAAGATTTTTTTGCCCTGCCAGGGTGTGGCCGAGTTATTCAGACTGCCGGGTTATCGAGTGCCGAGTTTTCGAGACTCTACTATATCATCCATTTTAAATTGCTTCGACCAAACCAGATAATCACAGTGGACATCCACAGTCAGCAGTTGGAATGGCCACAGGCGGTATCGCTGGAGAAACTGAACTGGTAAATCACAAGGGTGTGCACATCCACAAAGAATGCCCACTCACACATGGTAAGGATAGCCTGCACAAAATTTTAATAGGAGAAAATTCCCCACCCATCTTGTTCACCAGACCTTGCTCCAACAGATTACAGTCCGTTTCGCAGTCTCCAAAACAATCTTGAAAGAAAAATACTGAAAAACAGAGGACATGCAGCAAACAGTGTCTGAATTTTTTTGTCAAAATCCAGGGGCTATATTCTGGTCACTGTCTCTGGTCTCTCGTAAGCCAGTCGCTGATTGGCTAATCAATTAGATTAGCCAATCAGTGACCGGCTTGCGAGAGACCAGAGACAGTGACCAGAATATGGCCCCAGAGCTTTTGTCCAGAGAGATTCATGAACTGGTTTGACAGGTGATTGAGGATTATGTTCCAGGTATGTTCAAGTGTCAGAACACAACATTACTTAAGGAATGACCTGATCTACTATATTATTTTAACTAGAGTAATGTATTGTGGTCACATCCTAACTGAGTTTAAAGATTTTGAATCAGTTTTTTAAATGTAGTACAGAAAAAGGATTAAAAATTTTCTTATTTTTGAGCTATGTTAATTTTCACACACAATTCATATCGGTTTGAAAATAAACTCACAATATGTAACTGATAATGAATTAGAACACTAGAAAGCAAAGAAAATGAAAAACATGGTATCATTTCTATCCAATTATAAAATTACAGAAGACAGTAAAAAATATCTAGAAGAAAACTCTTACAAAAGCATTGATGAGAAATAATTCATCAATCAGAATGCATGGAAATGCAAAAGAATATAACTAGCCAATCATCTGAAGAAAAAAACTCAGCATATAATGAAAAACTTTTAGATTTTAAATTATTGACATCACTATTATTTTAATTCATTCAAATTATTATCAAGTTCATAATGTCTCTTTTGGAAATTCACAGAAGTAGAATTTTGTGACTAATTTATCATAAGTTTAGTGGAATTTTAAAAAAGAATATATCAATAATTGTTTGATTTCAATACATAATGACTACAACAGTGCACTGAAAATTGAAATCCTTGGAGCAAGAAAACGTTGACTGTTTTTGTTGAACATTGTCTAATTTCTACAAACTTATGACAAAATACTCCAAAATATTTTAGGACACATCATACTAAATGATTATACAGGTTTCTAGCCCAGCTCATCAACCTCTAATATCATTAATCTATTGTGATCTGCCTAAAATATAGACAAAATTTGGAATGTTAAAGTGATTTTACCTGAAACTTGAAAAATGAGTTAAGTTCTCATATCAGGGTCTTCAATTAATAGTCATTGCTGATATATAATTATCTTCCCAGTTATTCAGATACCATCTAATGAGCCACATCATCAAGAGACAAAATGAAGGCTAATTATAATTTTCGACCTTCGACTGTAAAGTAATTCAAACATCTGGTTTTAGCAGATCATTCTACCATACTTAGAAAATAGTGGTTAAAGTTTAAGGACATCCACTCCTTTAAATGGATACGGTCCCATGCAAACACATTTGAAAATCATTTAGGAGGTTTCGACTGTCTATTAAGCCTCAACTCCCTAAACTATACAACCTTGCCTCTAACCCTAAAAATTGTTGATATGAATTTTTGTTAAAGCAAACTACCTACTGTTTCCCTAGTAATTTGTACTAACGCAAGCAGACTGTATGTTGATATTTCTATCATCTCACACTATATAGAAATTCAAAAAACTTTCGAGCAAATGAGAAAGTCCTATATCTGTACAAGAAAAACAAAAACGTTACAAAATCTAATTTTAAAAATTCTATTCAATTAAAGTTTAAAAATAATTTTAATCAAGCATTAAAATTCTACTTTAAAATTTAAATGATTTGGAAAAAATTTAAAATCTTATTATTGGATAAAACTAAACTTTGAATATTCAAACACCCATTAGAAAGTTGATTTTAAATTTGTGAAAAGAAACAATCAAGCAGTTTAAAAAAGTTTATAAGGTTAATAATGTTATAACTGAGTAATAAGAATTTTATATAACTTAATTTCAAAAAACATTTAAATATCTAAACAATAATATTTAAAGGATATTTAAATATCCTTTTCTATTTAAAGTTCTTAATATAAACTTTTAGAAAAGGTCTTTGTATACAAAGAACTAATAAAAATAAAATTTTGTATAAAGTTTTGAATCTAATTAATACAGTATATGCTGATACATTATAATGTGTAAAGTATTTGAAATCATTGCTACACTAGAATAAAATTATGTCAAATATGCAATTAAAATATAAAAATTTAGATATCATCCATTGCATTTGTACCTAAGTGGTCAAATAAATTTATTCATAATAAAGTTAATATTTCAAAATTTTAAAAAACGATTGATTTTTTAAAAATGCAGAAAAGATTTTATATGGACACACACACAAACAAACAAAAACAAACAGTTATATTTAAGCAACGATGACTTATTTACATCAGCTGCAAATTTATTTTAAATGAAACTATTTTTGTACTAAGTATTTCGAAGTATATTTTTACGAACAAATATGTTGTTTAAACAATTATTGTTAATTTAACCTAGTTTTAAGAGAATTTGAAATTGAACTACTTTTATAACCATTTTCTACAGTACAGATTGCTAACAAAATTGAACATTTTCATATCATGCAAATGAGTAATTATATTAATAATAATCCATGTATTTTAATCTATGGTTTGATATTTCTACAAGAAAATTCATCTCCAACTAGATTTACAAAATTACGGTATCAAAATATTAATTACACTTTTATATCTATTTTTTCTATTTAAGCTATCCAAATGCAATGCTATGACATGGGTTTCAACATAAGAATTTGATAGTTTTCATGTTGGTTAACACATCCTACTATCTACATATGGTGCTGGCTCAATGGAAACTTGTACCCGAGGCAAAGCTGATTTTTGCCATTCCTGCTTCCAGAACAATTGCCAATACAGAGCATTTTTAGTGCTGGCACTGTTGTATGAACTATTTATAAATAACTCTAGAGTGCATTTTTAGACTTCATTATATTTGGCTTATTATTATTTATTTTCCTCTTTTAATGTTAAAAATAGAAAAAAAATTAATTTTTGACCACTCATTTTGCCTTTTACACCACCCATCAAGCCTGCCCTGTCTAAATAGAATCTGACATTTATATAATAATCATAGCACCTATCATATCCATCATATCAAACATTGGAACTCTTATATGTTCTGTAAATTTGCAAAATAAATCTAATCACACATTTTCTTTTGAAACAAAAAACAAACTAGTAAAAAATAGAACTTTTCCAAAAAGCCTGCAGAAAATTAATAATTAAAGCTTCAATAACTTATTTTCAGCATTAAGCAAAATATCACCTGTATTAGAAATGATGTTCTGAAGATAAACGTAAAGAAATTAAAAATAAAGTTGCAGGTTTAAAGTTTTAACATTTTCAACATGTCTTAGTCATCTTCAAATTCAAAAACAAATCTACATTATAACTTTGAAGTGCAGAGATGATCGTTTAGTTAAGTTATGGCAATGCAACACTTGGGCGATTGCCTTTCAGATTTTTTTAAGGTAACTGGTTCCTATTTGAGCTTTACAGATTTGGAGAAGACTCTGAAAACTCCATGTGGTCAGCCCATCCTTGCAAGGTTTCACGACCGAATTCCCAGTGTTCAGGAAAAGGAACTGCTTGGCCACTGATGGGCTGCCCGAAGATGACAGTTTAAGAAAATTGAAATTGTTCTTAAATAAATTGCTGGTTTAAGATGTCTTTATTATTGATTTAACCAGTTTTTTTTTCTTCATATACCATATTTATTCTAACTAACAGTGTCCTTTAATAGCAAGTGCAACTTACAATAAGAGTGACAATGCTGAAACAGCATAGCTGTAATAAACAGCTGTGCTGTTTCAGCATTGTCACTTTTATTGTAAGTTGAAATAAAATGCAAGTGTTGAATGTTGCATTGTTCAAATAATAAAATGGAAAAAAGATACTGAATTTGTATACTGTTAATAGAGAGGTTGAGGCACACGTTTTAAACGTGTAAACGTGTACGTGTGACGTTTGGAGCCGCTTTCCCATAAGCCTAAAAGTTTGACGATGGTGTTTGGGATGTCGAGCGTGATTTCACCGACTATCCAAACATCATTGTCAAACTTTTAGGCTTACGGGAAAGCGGCGCCGAACGTCACACGTACACGTTTACACGTTTAAAACGTGTGCCTCACCTCTCTAATAGTTGCCTTCAAGTAACAGTTTCATCCAATTCCTAGTGTAGAAATAGTTACCTTCTAATAAAGCATTTGCAAGCTGAAAAAGTTAGACAGTAAACTGTTTATTAGGTTCAGGTTTATTTGTTTACAGCAACACAACATACAGGTGATCTGCTGAAGAGAATGACTCCCGAGAGGGTCTTCTATGGGAAACTGACCCATATGTACCTAATATGAAGAAAACCCAGACAATTCCATGTGGCCAGCCCATTGACAAGGTGCAAACCCACAACCAACCAGTGGGTTCAATTCTGAATGAGATGTTTTGGATCTTATCAGAGCTGCTGTAGAGCATATCTATAGGAGCAAAACAATCAACTGAACAATACTTCTACAAGACTCATCGTGAGATACAGTCCTCAAAAATCGGGTCGCACGAGATCGCATTAATCTGCTAAGACTATTGCATTTAACTATTTAGCCCATGCCACTATGCTGGCTTTAAGTCGTCCACTCGACTGTTTGCGGAGTACGGTTTTACAAGAGTGTGAGGGCCTGACTACCAGACGCCGAGGTGCAAGCAATAGCGAGCACCGAAGCACATAACTACATGCAGTGTCAGTCAAGGCTCGCTATTGATCACACCTTGACAGTGCAGAGGGTATGGAAAATAGGCAGTGTACTGATACATGTTAAAAACTGACCTTTTGAGGCAAATGTCTCAAGAAGGATCATACGTTCAGGTATGGCTCCAGTGATTTTTCTGTTCATGCAAGGGAGTCTACAATTCTGGGGCATCGAAAAACCCCACATTCGAAGCTTGAATCTTACCAACCAGCGTTCGGTGGTTTTATCTGCTCGGCCACTGGTGGGCAATTGGAATAAATAGAACATCTTATTAACACATCTGAATAAAATATCAACAAAGAAACAAAGATTGCTAATTTAACAAACATTTAAACCATTTTCTCATACAGTAACAACACCATCATCCGTATACGTATAAGTAAACAAACAAAAATTTATTTTTGAATATTCTAAGATTTGTAATTTAAAAGTTGTATATGTCAACATTCTTCAAATTTGATCTCTTTTTCAAATTCCCATTTAGAATTTGATTACGTTGTACGCTCTAATTTTTTCCATTTGTCTGCCCGAAGACGGCAATGTACTGTCAAAAGCACTTAAAATTTTTGATAAAATAAAAAAAAGTGTTTGCGATGCCAAACGACAATTTTTTGGACTCATTTTACAGTTTGGCATCGAGTGCGCTTCCAGCCCTTTAATGGAAATCTCGACACTCGAAACAAATGCAAAAGAAATTCAAATTTTATATGCAAAATAATTCAACGTCGCGATCTTTCTAAATAAGATGCAAAGTTCGAAGTAATCAACGATAAATATGCATTCACATAATAAAATATCCACATTTCTGTATACACTATTCGATATATTAAAACTTTTTATCACTAATAATAAGCATATCATACAAAAAATGACGTCATACAAGTATTTTAAATTGTATTAATCAATTACAAATTTTAAATTCGATAGAAACCATATAAGGTAGTTTAAAAGCAATATCCAGTCCTCCATATCCAATTAAGGGCATGGGAGTGGCTTTGATTTCAACAATGAGGACATACAATTACTTTCTTTCAAAATTTAACTAAAAATGGCTTGAATATCACAAATGTAATTCAACTACGTAAATATTATTTTTCACACGTAATTTCGAAAATTTTAAAAGTAATTCTATAAGCTATGGAACTCGCATTTCGAAGAAATTAACCAATAGTCGAATTCGATACAAACATTTAAAACATTTTTATCTTGCGGAATTAATTTCGACTTACCGGCAATCTGATCGTCCGAATATGCGGCCTGAAACATTAAAACGATATTTATATAATAAATATTAATTTTAAAACGGTTAAATTTTCTTTAAAGCGATAAACGGGAACTCACCATGTTCAGCGGAAAACACAACTACCGACTTTTCGAAACACTTTTCTAATTACGTCATGTTCTTTAGAGGGCGTTACTAAAAAATGAGACCAAACGATTCTGATTTGTTGGTTTTATTATTTTTTTTAATTATAAATATCTAAAATAAATTTAGCAAATTTTTTATATATTAAAAGCAAACTTAATTATTTTAATAATAATATATAATTAAATGTCACAAAATTGAAACATCGACATCAGTTAATATCACAAAAATATTACGGATTCGTATAGATCGGGCCTGGCCCAAGGTCTTATATTCTAAGACCTTGGGCCTGGCCAATCGAAATTGTTTCGCGGGCCACTTTGATCACGCGTAACATTGGTGGGCCACAATTTACCAAAACACGCTTTTAAAAAAGTAAAACAAATACAAACTAAATAAGATTTTATTGTTATACGAAGAGTTTGTACTCGCACTTGCGCATTATAACAATGACACATGCAAATTTTCATTTATTTAGTTGTTTTGGTATACACATAACGGAAAACGAAAGTTTTAATAGATATATAATATCGCTTAGCGGGCCACACAATTTAACGTGACGGGCGGCGGGTTGACCAGGCCTGGTATAGACTGCGTGCCAAAACCATCAACTCTATGATGCGAAATTTTTTCACGTGCCTACCGAATTTTTGGGAGCATATTATTTGATGTCTGAGTATTTAGAGAACCTTTTCAAATAACCAAACTATAAATCAATCTGCATGTATACACATTAGAAATCCGATAAATTATTTACGAAATACGAAAAAATATATAAAGATATGTTGGATATTTATTTTTTAAGGTGACCCCTTTGGAACGCATGCCAAGAATTGCCCAAGGAACGCCCTAGTCTGGACCACAATGGAAACAACTGGGTGGGGCTAGATGAAAATTTCCTAAGGTTTCGATCCAGATCCGAACGCGAGTTCTCCACAGCGGAAGGCTTACACATTGGATGTGTTCTTTTATTCCTCCGCGTAACTCCGCGCACGCGGCATCCGTTTAAAAATTCTTGCGGAACGCGTTCCTATATTCCAGCCGGAGTGGGTGCCGTGGGACGTCAAAAACGACCGCTTGTGATAGTAGTTTACCATGGAAAGCACCATGACGTCCTCCGTGGCTCGGATAGTTTCGTTTCAGTGTCCATTGTGTAGTTTTATGAATGAAAATTTAGAAGTTGTAAAAGCGCGAATTTACACGGTGATGTAAGTGTCGTCTCTAATTTTTTCTTGGCTACTTCGAATACTCTGTCGGCAAGACAATCCATTTTATGGTTAAATTTTACAATTGAGACCCTTGTTCTAACTTTTCTGTAAAAACGCGTATTTTAAAATAGTGCATCTCTCCATCATACTATCGATAGTAATGGCGTCGCCATCTTTTTTTCACCGTCATTCCCCAAGGACTTTAAACTACAAGGATAGCCAGATCCCGTATATTTGTTAGCGTGACCTTGGATCTATGTGACGTCACAGCAAGTCCTTTACTTCAACACGACAGACCTNGTAAAGAGAGGTCAGGACACGTGCTGACGTCACTAACTTGCCATTCCTGGCTAACATTGTAGAATAGGGATCTGGCTATCCTTGTAGTATACAGTCCTTGGTCATTCCCAAATACCTACAAACAGCAGTGCAGGTCCGTGATGACGGAGACGCGGAGCAACCTCTATTAACGAACGCACCCTTAGGGCTTAGTACAGAGCCTGGGGGTAGCGCTGACCCCTTTTGTCTTTTTTAAACAAATGAAACACTTTGCCATTTATGAAGAAAGAAACATTCGGTCTTAATATTTACATTTAGTAAAAAAAAATTAATAATACTAATTTATAGGAATAAAAACCACTACAGGCCTTTTCTGTACCCGGAGAAAACTCCCGGCTCCTCTCTCGACGGCCCTGCTGACATTATTTCGGCCAACCTGCTGTCAGACATTCATCTCATCGAACGAAAATATCAAGCAATGACAATTATTCCTCTATAAATTAAATTATTTCCGACTTATAATAATCACCGGACTAGAAGTGTGTCGGGTTTTCGCTTAAAAGATCCGAATCTAAAACTATTGAGGTAAATTTTTACCAATTATGGAAACTTTATATAATCGTAGTAAATTGCGATATTAAATATTCGGGTTCCTAATTTTTTAAATAGATTTTTCATGAACTTTAGTTCATCTCCCCCATTGAAGATTAGACATCTGATGCACAATGGAGTCGACACACTTTCAATTATATAACATTTTCAATAATTACAGTACAAAATGCAATATAATTCTAAATAGAAAATTAAGACTGCTTTCATGCGCGCGGTCATTCTATGTTAAAAAAATAACCACTTAATAGTAATTATAATCATCCTTTCTTCCCCTTTGTAGTTTATTTCTATCGTTTACATAGTTTGATAATCTGTAAGTGGGGATTGTTTAAACGTACAGTACTGTACAAATTCTACTTAGACGGAGTCCAAAGCCCTATTGGCTGCAGTTTACAATTGCTGACGTGTAGATTCGATTCACTCAGTCCTTCATTAATAGATGAAAATAAACTATAGGTCCAAATTATATACAAACTTCCGGTTCAACCCGGAAGTCAAGCGGTTTTAAAATAAAGGATTTAAACTGCGTCACAATGTAATTACTGTTTTTAATTTTCAAACTGCCTTATAAAAAAGCCAGTTTGGGTTTAAAAAAATCATGCAATTTAAGAGAATCGTCTAAATTGATGACGTTGTATTTTTATTAAATTGAATCTGTCGCGATAGGTTCGGATTTATCAAGACGTTTAACGTGTCATTAGGGAATTAAAACACACCAAAATGTGCTTCCACTATATTTTATTTCAAATTTTGAAAAATAAAAAACATCGAGTTATTACATAAACTGAAGTCTGAACGAAGAAACATCATTGCAATAGAATTTAATAGAATATTTAAATTTTGACTTAACAGTTCACCACATTGTTGTTTTACACTACATACATATAAATTTTTTTTTTACTTTTACACACTTAATTTCCACCTCTGAGACGCAGAACCAAGTGTAAGGTGGATTCTTTTTGAATATTGTAATCTGAAAGCGTGCGGCCGTCTTCTAGCTGTTTTCCCGCAAAAATAAGTCTCTGCTGGTCTGGAGGAATACCTTCCTTGTCTTGTATCTTCGCCTTGACGTTCTCGATCGTGTCACTCGGCTCGACTTCCAGTGTTATTGTTTTACCAGTCAATGTTTTCACGAATATTTGCATTCCTCCTCTCAATCTCAACACCAAGTGAAGGGTGGACTCTTTCTGGATATTGTAGTCCGACAACGTGCGTCCGTCTTCTAGCTGCTTCCCGGCAAATATCAGCCTCTGTTGATCTGGAGGAATGCCTTCTTTGTCTTGTATTTTTGCCTTTACGTTTTCTATAGTGTCACTCGGCTCTACTTCTAGAGTGATGGTCTTCCCCGTGAGTGTTTTTACAAAGATCTGCATACCGCCACGAAGTCTGAGCACCAGATGAAGGGTCGACTCTTTTTGGATGTTGTAATCTGACAGTGTGCGACCGTCTTCTAGCTGTTTACCCGCGAAGATCAGACGTTGTTGATCGGGTGGTATACCTTCTTTGTCCTGAATCTTAGCCTTTACATTTTCGATAGTGTCACTGGGCTCCACTTCTAAAGTGATGGTCTTTCCGGTAAGTGTTTTCACGAAGATCTGCATTCCACCACGCAATCTCAGTACTAGATGGAGTGTGGATTCTTTCTGAATGTTATAGTCCGACAGAGTACGACCATCTTCTAATTGTTTTCCAGCAAAAATAAGTCTCTGTTGATCAGGAGGAATTCCTTCTTTGTCTTGGATTTTTGCTTTTACATTCTCGATGGTATCACTCGGCTCCACTTCCAGGGTGATGGTCTTTCCAGTCAGTGTCTTTACGAAAATCTGCATACCACCTCTCAGTCGCAATACCAAGTGCAGAGTCGATTCCTTTTGAATGTTATAATCAGAGAGGGTACGACCATCTTCTAACTGCTTTCCGGCAAAGATAAGACGTTGCTGATCAGGGGGAATGCCCTCTTTATCTTGTATTTTTGCCTTGACGTTTTCTATAGTGTCACTCGGCTCTACTTCCAGAGTGATGGTCTTTCCGGTGAGAGTTTTAACAAAGATCTGCATTCCACCACGAAGCCTGAGCACCAGATGAAGGGTCGACTCTTTTTGAATGTTGTAATCGGAAAGGGTGCGACCATCTTCCAATTGTTTACCGGCGAAGATCAGACGTTGCTGATCGGGAGGGATTCCTTCCTTGTCCTGGATTTTTGCCTTGACATTTTCGATTGTGTCACTCGGTTCGACTTCCAGGGTGATGGTCTTACCGGTGAGGGTCTTGACGAAAATCTGCATTCCTCCACGCAGTCTCAGTACGAGATGAAGTGTGCTCTCTTTCTGGATATTATAATCGGACAGAGTGCGCCCGTCTTCCAATTGCTTTCCAGCAAAGATCAATCTCTGCTGATCGGGTGGAATTCCCTCCTTGTCTTGGATTTTTGCCTTCACGTTCTCGATCGTATCACTTGGTTCCACTTCCAAAGTGATAGTCTTACCAGTCAACGTTTTCACGAATATCTGCATTATCCTGAAATAAATAAAAAAATCAATTACAAAACAAAAATTACAAAAAAAGAAAATATTTCTACAAATGTATTGATAACAATAGACGAGAACCTTCCTCTATTGAAAGGAAACAAGTTTTAAACAGTCAGAACAACCTATTTTCAAGATGGCGGACGAATGACGCAGCTAACGAAGGTCGAATTTCAGCTATTTTTTACGTATATATTTAGTTTCGGATATATAATTTAGTAACCAGAAAACATAGCCCTTAACACATAAAACGAAACATAAAAAGATCACTTTATTATATTTTAAAATCTTATTAAACTCAATTATTATTAAAAATAAAAAAGTTCGAAACCTTAGCAACACGACGTATCACAAATACGACACAAAAATCGACACGTAATTCAAAATTACAGAGAAACAAAAGGCTTACTTACGGTTAAGAATCGCAGTACCACTTCTCTCTGTTAGTTTCACTGAACGAATGACCGAAAGCCTTTGCGCAGCGTATTTATAGAACACTTTGTCGTCTTTTTCGCTCGGTGATTCGTCGGTATTTTTCCGCAGATGACTTCATACGAAAACTCGCCAATCCCGATCGAACAAGTTGCTATTAAGGTGCATGACGTCATCGGAATGGCAGCGACCGTTCTCCCCCTTTCTAGAGAATTCTCGTTCGGGAAAGATTTTGTAACCTCGAAGATGATTCACATTTCTTTCTTTGTAAAATGAAATTTTAAAAAAATTAAATGATGTTTACGTATGGTTATCGAATAAAAATATTAAGAAATTTATATAAATAAATTTCATTTTTAAAAAAGCGAACGTTAATTTAATATATTATTTACGAATCAAATATTAATTATTATTATTTTAATGTTTATAAAATTTCAAGATTTTTATTTATTACGAATACGAAAATAAATCGAGAAATGCTTGCTAAATATGAATGCGGAAAAATGCAAACAATCGATAAACAACCGTAAAAAAAAAAATAAATAAATAAATACGGATTGCTGATAATTGATTATTCATTTTAAATATAATTATATATTTATATTTTGCGGTCAGTTTCATGTTTAAATATATATACATATATATATATATTAAATTTGTAATTAATTTTTTATTAAAAAGTTAACACTAATTGAACAAACTGTCAACAGATGGCGATACCACTAAATATTTTTATTATTGACATTAATATCATTGTAAATGAACCTAATATGAGTCGAAACTCTCAAAAACGGTATAAAAAAGAAAACACGAAATTTTACACAATACTCAATAATATAATGAAATTGAGTTTTAAATTTAGATATTATCTTTTTAATTTTTTGAAATATAATCTTAACTACAGAAAATATATTTATAGATTTTAATCAATATTATAGGCCCTAATCACTTTTATTGTTTTATATCAATGATATACAATGCAATCCTCACGATTTCGACATTTATCTAAATGATAAATTTTAATCTTGATTAGATTAATATACAAGTCGACCCCCCTATAACACTGTTGATAATTCCGTTTTATAAGAATTCCATGTTATACGAGTCACTTAGATTTTACAAATACGTGTGCCGGACTATGAACGGCTCACGTATTTGTAAAATCTAAGTGACTCGTATAACATGGAATTCTTATAAAACGGAATTATCAACAGTGTTATAGGGGGGGTCGAATGTAACTGGCGACCATCGAAATGAACTTTGCTGTTAAATTCACAACCGATATTTGTTACATAATGGAAGATTATTTGTTACGAAATTACCGACCTGCGAGTTATTTTTACGAATCGGATAATATATAATGTTTGATTATGATAATCGCGGCTTGATTAACCATTAGGTAAAACACGTACACGTAGTCAAAGATAAGGCCGGACTCGGAGGTATAGTCTTTTAGGAAGAAAGAAGGGGAAGAGGTAGTAAGGGAAAAGAGAAGGTTTAGGATGGGAGGAAGGAAGAAGAGGGGAATGGGAGGGAGGAAGGAAGAAGAGGGGAATGGGAGGGAGGGAGGGAGGGAGAAAGTTAAGAGAAGAGAGAGATTCGTGGGTGCCTGCCGGAGACCACATAATGATATAACAATGATACAGATAATCCCGCATGGATTGGATATACATTTATACGGTAGGGAGGCGACTGAAGTTATTAATATTAGGAGGATTGATACAGAGAGAGATGCCAATAAGAGACCTGTAAAAAATGATGGCGGAATCTAGAAGAGTAATAATATACAATAGGTGTGGCGGGATAGTGCAAATAATAAGTGCTACACACACGGATAATAAAACAGCATTGGGTAGCTGAACCAGAGGAGTCCAGCATAGACGAGAAACCGGTTGGGGTAAAGACCAGGCCTTTGTAAGGCCGTTCACCCGATGGTACAAATGAGTTTAACCTTAGAACCTAGGTGGGGGTCGTAGGCAGGTAGTTTGCCAGATTAAGCTTGTTGACGTAGTTTACAAAAGTTTGGAAGATTTTACTGTCTTCCATAAAAACAATTAATTGACATGGTCAGTTGTGTCCTTTCTCTTCCACAATGTTTCGAAGATGATGGCGATACTGAGTGTGTTTGGTGCATGTGAAAATAAGGTGGAAAGGGTCGTCTTCTTCCTTAGTTGCACACAATCGTATAGACCGTCACTTTTTTTAAGAAGCGATTAAGGTAGCGTTTGAAGTTACCGTGAGTTGTTAAAATCTGAGTGAGGGCGTGTGTCGTATCCAGGTAATTATAGTGGCACCTTTGAGTGACATTGGGGAGGAACTCGTGGGTGATATGGCCGGTGCTGCTACCGTCCCACTCCCTTTGCCACCAGTCCGTGATAATAGTGACGACTTCCTTGCTAACGAAGGAGATAGAACAGGAGCGTAAGAACAATGATTGGCGACAATATTAAGTTTTTTAGCAATATTATCTGCCCTATCATTACCAGGATTGCGTCCTTTGACCCAATGGAAGTTGATTTGAACAATGCCTCCAGTGCATAAATTAACTCTAGGCTGTTATGAATGATGGGAAGTTTGTGATTACCTTTAGCGAGTTGGTGTAGGGCAATCCGGCTATCACAGAGGTTATTCAAGTTTTTCACTTGAACAGATTGATATTGTTATGGATGTTAGTAAGTGCCTTCCAGATCGCTAGGGATTCAACCTGGTTGATTGAGCAATTCTTATTAAGTTTGTATGCAGCCTTCCAGAATAGCTTTTTCTGGGGGTCCTCTAGGTAGACAGCTGCATCTACTGCACCCTGATGATCGGAGCCATCTGTATAGAAGCAAATCCCGTTTGGTGATTCAGTGGGATGTAAGTTGAAGTTTGGACTGATGTTGCTGGCAGGGTGAATGATGTTTAGGTCTATACCAAGCTTCATAACTTCGTCGGCCAGGGAGTGAATCGAATCCGACAGTTTGTGGTCACTGATAGTCTTATGAATCAGGTCCGGGTTGGTGTTGGCCGTAATCGTATTCACGACAAGATTTTTTATATACTTGTACATTATCACAAGTACAATTACCAGTAGGGCGTCCGTTGGGGGTTTTATAGGATTTTGTAATAGCAATTGCTGCAGTCTGCTGCGCAGAGAGAAGTTTCTTGCGAATGTAGACTTTATTCACTGCATATCCCCAAACCTCACAGCCGTAGGTAAGGATGGGCTCTACCGCACTTTTATAAATTATCTTGCTGTTCTTACTGTCGAGGCCCCAGTAATTCCTAGCAATGCGCCTAAGGCCTTGATTGGCTGTAACTGCCTTGCTGTAAGAATAGTAGATGTGGTCTTTCCAGGTAAGTTATCACTCCAAGGTACAATTGTTAACATTTTGAATCTTTTGCCCATTGATCTTGATGGAAGACTTTTTCCGAAGAGGGTTTGCCTTTGGGAATACCATGCTGGAGCATTTGTTGTAATTGATGATTAGGTAATTTTCTTCACTCCATTTGTGCACCTCATTGAGGAGGTTATTCGTATAGCACTGGAGAGTTTCATGATTTCGATGAGACAGTAGGATGATCGTGTCATCAGCATACCCCTGTATATAGGGGTTGCCGCCATGAGTAGTGTAATTGTTTAGATTTAGGATCCCGTTATAAAGGATATTCCAGAGGAGAGGTCCCAACTTAGAGCCCTGAGAGCATCCCCTGGAAATGGTGGTCCCGTGAAGAATCTTTCCAGCTTCAATAGCCAGGGCAGTCGTTTCCGTGAGGTAGCCTTTTAGTAAGTTAATATTAAGTCATCAATAAATGAATTCTTGAATACCTTTAAATTTATATTGGATTTTAAAAACATTTTAAATCGTTTTCTTAATTAAATTTTTTATTATTCGTTTGTCTATTTTCTTTAGATCTTTTGCTGTTTAATTCTTCCGGCTTTCTAATCATGCCCATTATGGATCGGCCAGGCTCAAACGAAGACAAGATCTAACATATCTTGATCGTCCCAACATAAAAGTTTTTCAGCCCACCCGAACTCGAATCCGGGTCCTCAAAGCGGAAATTTGGTGCCATTATTGCATTGGTCATCCGTCCATTCAGCCTATTCAAATGATTTACTTGAAAGGAGAATCATCATCCTTTTAGGTCACTTACTCTCGAGTAAGGATAATTCAGTTCTAGTTTAGTCTCGAACTGAATTGTTCTGATCTGGTCTCGAATCCCTTTCGGTGGAAGCGCAATAAGCTTTCATGACGCCATTCAGAGCATATAGATATTACAATAAAATTAGCTATAAATATATTTGATTCATTATTTTTCTTGCATGATTAATATATAAAGCTCCAAATACATCAAAATATTTTCATAGATATTTCTTAATTAATACAAAAAGAAAGTCCTGTAAACATTTTACATTAATCGCTCGTGAGTCATCTAAATACATTAATAACAGTCAAAAGACATTTCGATGAGTCATGCTAATTACAATAGACAGTTAGGTAACTACCAAGTAACCCTTGGGTAATTTTTGCACAATATATATAATTTTTAAGTTCTGTTTGTAATAAAACTATGCCATTACAAAATAATACATACACACTTACTATAAACCAGGGCCTTTCAGGGATCAAGTTTTACTCTTGTAGTCAAGAAATGCAATGGAATGAATAATTTGTAAGAAATGTTTCCGAGACCACCGGCTTAAAATATCTAGATTCAGGTCAAACACGGTAGTATTGTAAAATGTATTGTAATGCTGTGTAGATTGTGTGGGGATCACTCGGTACTGAGGCCTAGAGAGCCTTTTTTAGTCTCACTGTTCCAGAATTAATGTTGCCACCTTTTCAAAATTGCTGGCCCGGATGGCAGGTCAGGTTTGTTCGAACAGAAGTTCCTGACGCATACACAATGTCATTTTACCATGCGAAGAGTAATGTGCACACCAGTTCTAAACCAGTAGGAACTTGTGTATCAGCAATCTAAATTAAGAAACAAAATAACTTATTCTGTACCACATATCTGAAGACCCAATGGGGCAGTTGGGGCTTCTTCAATTACATCTAGCAATCGCTGCACAACTTTTAATTACACTTTTCAATATGAAATGGTGAAAATTTATCAGAGCAGATTGAATTTGAGTCATGATTCAGATTCGTTTAGGAGAAGATTAAAACATTGACCTTGGAGTTGTCCCTAAATTATGTAATAATGTAGACATGGGTGTGATCGTTACAAGAGGGTGGAGTAGTTTATAATGTTACGTAATGCTAGGATCTCAACCCTAGCATTACGTATTTGTTTGCTAGCGAACCGTACTGTTTGTCACTTCTTTGTATGTTATATATATAATTAATAATTTAACATTCGGTACTCCGTGCTGTGTATTATTCCTTAATATAATTAAGGGATATGCATTATGTAATTTATAGACTTGCCCCCTTGATGTGTCTACTATTTTTTAAATTAACTAATAAGTAGGAGTAATTAATTCTCACATTTAGATTTTACATATCTAGAAACTTGTTATATATATACGGATTGAAACACCCATTTGTTTACTTTACATTATAAAATTGATATAGGTATTTGTTCTTTAGAAATAATAGGTCAAGTGCAATTTTTAGTACAGAAAGACAAGAATTCTTCATTTTTCTTTTAATTTTATTGAAATGTAAAATTATAAAATGAAATAAAAACCAAAATTGTACCCGAAACCCTGTTATAACAAAATTGAATGCCAGAAAATCGCGATCATATACAGTTTTTATGGAGTCGATACAAATTCATTTTTGTAGAAAACTTTCAAAAAAACATAGAAAATGGCGGGATAAAGAAATCTGTTAAATTCAGTTTTTTTCAAATATTTTGATTACAAACTATGAAGAATGCAATAAATATTTTAAAAATTTAGATAAATTCATAAATTGTTTTAATCTGATGCTAACCTTTTAGAATAAAAACTGCACTTGTGGTATTTAATTAAGTAGTGTTTTCTGAAAATCAATTGCTGTTTTCTACTTTAAAATTTTCATTTTTGTAATAACAGTTATACTATTTTTTTTAAAATATAATTTAGCTAACTTGAACAGGATTGTTGTTTAATAGGCTTATTAAGACAATGTATTTGCATACAATTTAATTAAAAATTTACTTCTCCAAGCTGCCTTATTGGAAGTCTTGTTTATTTACTATAAGTCTCAAAACTTTCAGCTAATGTTGCCAGGTCTGGAATTTTCGAATGATAGACTGTAAGACCCACTGTTAGGAATTTAGGACTTTTTAGTAGTGCATACATTAGTACATATGTATAGATGATACCCAAATGCCATTTTGTTATGATATTTTGGGAGCTAATAATATTTCTGGCATTATACTTGCAGCCCATCATCAAGGTGGAAATCCTAGAAGAAACAGTATTCTATCTAGTGTTTAAAAGAAAGTTATCTGATGGGTTGAAAGGTTTGAAAGATTTACTGTAAACAACCATACGACCTCCAATAAAGCAGGAAATAATATATATATCTTAATTAACAATTAACCAATTTACCTGTTCTTGATACAGATCTTAATTGTTTTAAACTGTAGATAAATACATAAATCAACATTTATTTTTAAATTTTATTTAAAAATAAAGTAAGTACTTTTGTTTTTTCTATGAATTCATTGAATACATTCATGTTTATTTTAGAATGTCAATAATTATCTATAGTTTTAAGTTATGTTAATGTATAAATTGGTCTTTTAATGAAAAAAGATCTTTCCAAAATGGAGAAATGTGTTTCGGGTATATAAAATATTCATAAAAATATTTCTTAGTTTAGAAAAGATTTTTTTATCAATAAAAATGATCCATTTTTGTACACTTTTATGCAAAAAAAAAAAACTACTGAAAACTTTTTACCTTCAGGAAACTTATGAAATATAAATTAGACATTTATATATTTTTACAAAGCAGTTATTTGAATAAGCCTAAGTTGTATGTTCTAAAGGTGATTTTGAGTTGTTAAAATTCAAATGTATAGAAATGAAGTTGTGATTGACATAAATGTAAATGTGATTTAATTTTTAAAAAATTAAGTTTTCTTTTTAACTGAATTGAACAGTATATCTTTCACTTTCTGTACAAGAAGTTCCAATTCTTTTTCTTGTTTCCTTAAGCTCTCATTCTCTTTAATTAATTGCTTTTCCTTTTCTTCTAGTTCTTTCTCTCTTTGTTTCTTTGTCTGTCGAGAACGACGAGACGATATATTATTTTTCCTTCTCATCTCATAATATTTTTCACTTTTGGAAGTAGATGCACAGTCTGTGGTTTTAGCTCTTTTGTTCTGTGGTTCGTAGTAGTCACTTCCGTCCAAGAGAATGCCCGAAGACGAGGTGGATTCGGATTCGGAAGAGTGGGGTCTAGCGCTAATACTTTCGACGGGATTGCTGTCTGCAATTCCTAGTGCATTGTTGTCCGATGAATCCACGTGCAAGATTTCTTCTGAAGTGCAAGTGGAAACAGAACAATATTCCTTTAAAATTAAAAGTGATGAATTTTAAATTTTATATGTATAAATCATTATTATTGTATTAAATTTATTATAGGTTCATTCTAATTAATAAGACAGTTGGTTCTATGAAACTAAGGATAGTTAACATACCTTGTTTAAGAGTGCATTCAGATCCTGAAATGATTCAATGTTATTTGAATCATGCAATGTTTCGATGTTATCTGAACTTTCAAAAATAGCAATATGAAAGGCTTTGGAAACAGAAGAAAATTGAGATGGAGCTTCAGAAGTTGTGATAATCATGTTAGTTTTATTATTTGGATCTTCCAAGCTAGTCAAAGGACTTGCAGACAATGTTAATATTGATTTTTCTAAAGGCTCGTCTAAATTAAATTTTTCAGAATCATCACAAGTCACATCTGATGTGGATTTTATGGATTTTGTGCATTCTGCAGAAGATAAAGTTGTTAAGTTGTAACCAGAAATCTCTTGCCTGTTGTCATCTATCCTTTCAGTTGATAAATTCATTTCATTTTCAATATCCAAGAAATCGTTTTCCATTTGCAGAAAATCATCTATAGAAATTTTAAAATACTATAAAAATATGATTGGCATTAGTTTATTAACAAGTAATTCATTGAAATATATTTTAAACAGATAACTTCCAAAGCACAAATCCAAATGTGGTAATTAGTTGACATAAATTTGAAAAATACATTGTTCCAGAACTGATCTGTTCTGTTCTTTATAAGAATAGCAGGATTTATACTTTTGAGTTTTATTTGTTTATTATAATCATTATATTTGTATATTTATTCAAATTTTCTTACACATAATGTAATTAAATAGTATACAACTTGCTTTCCATTATTTATTAGATAAAATATATTAATTAAAATAGGAAGGTTGAGGAGTTTTTATCAAAGTCAAACCCTCTAAAACAGTGGTTCCCAAAGTAGTACTACAGCCTGGGGTGAAAAGAAGCAAGTTAGTGACAGGGAGGCACTAGAGGTAGGGTACTGACCATAAACTAGGGTTCAGGTCACTGGCAACCTTTCCCTTTTCTCTGTTATAATGGGTAAGAAGAAAGGTTTCCAGATGTGGACACAAAGTGTGAAGTTCATAGAAAAATTTTCTAAAAATATTTCCAAGCCTTTCTCACACAAGAGAAAATGGGTTAGTGGACATTGGGGTACAGTTGAAGGGTATTGGATATAAGTTTATGAAACCAAGGGGTGGTGGCTCAAAAAAGTTTGGGAATCACTGCTATAAAATTATGCAATTCTCAATTCTACAGAACATCTTGCATAAATAATAGATTTACAACAGAAAAATAATTTAAAATCAGCAATAGCATTGAGATTTTGAATTAAGAGTATAGGAAAATTCATCAGTTTTGTTCAGCATCATCTTTCAAAAAAATTTTATCAGACATGGGAATGATGCAATGAATCACATCCATCACATCACACTTCTCTGAGTTGAAAGTCTTACCAGAAGTATTTTTTTTAATACTATTTGCATTTATTTCTGTCTCTTTTGAAAATCTTTTACATTGTTATAAAATTGTGTACAATGAATAAATTTTATTATACATTCATTGGCAAAAAAGTTATACACCAAGAAGTATGCATTGGAATCTAAAGAAACGTTATTAGTGCAAACGTAAGTGATTACGTCATCATCACAAATGGATAATTTCCTGTGCTATAACAGTACAATTTAAAGGGACTTTTAGTATCTTGTACGAGGTCTGTTCAAAAAATACGTGGACTGTTTGAATTGCGTGGCTCTAGTTGGTTCCAGGGTAATCCACTTGGTGTCACTAGGTTTGTACAGATTGTCTGGTGATAAAGCCGTTTTCCGATTACAGATATCGTTATTTGTTGATTAGCTACACGGTTTTTAGTAAAGTGCAATTTTTTCGTTTGTCAGATTTCAGAATGAATGACCTGATGGAGCAACAACTGGCTGTGAAATTTCGTGTTAAACTTGAAAAATCTGCGACTGAAACATTTGCTATGCTCAACACGGCTTATGGTGATGTTACTATGAAGCATACAGCATGTTTCAAGTGGCATGAACGTTTTAAGGGTGGTAGACAGTCGATTGAAGACAATGAGCGTGCTGGACGTCCTAAGGGTATTATTCACCATGAGTACCTCCCCCAAGGCTCCACAGTAAACCAGACTTACTACGTTGAAGTTTTGAAATGTCTGAGGGACACTATCCATCACAAAAGGCCAGAAATGTGGAGGAGTGGTGACTAGTTTCTCCATCATGACAATGCTCCAGCCCATTCAGCCCTCAGAACTCGTGAGTTTTTGGCCAAATACTCGATCACTGTTCTTACTCACCCCCTACTCACCTGACCTTGCTCCTTGTGACTTTTTCTTGTTTCCCAACCTCAAAAGACCCTTGAAAAGAAGATGATTTGAGACAATTCCAGAGATTAAGGCAAATGTGATAAAGGTGCTAAAGGACATTACAAAAGAAGCATACCAGGACTGTTTCAACAAGTGGCAACACTGTTTGGATAAGTGTGTGTGTTGGGAAGGAGAGTACTTTGAAGGGGACCCAGAGATGTAACTTCTACATAAATTACATTTTGTTTTATGACGTCAGTCAGCATATTTTTTGAACAGACCTCATATACCTGAATGTAAACAGTAATACAGTTGGGCATGTAGGCATACAGGTATCATATGCTATCTGTGACAGAATTTTCATAGCAACTGCCACTCTAGATCCTTCACACACACAGACACACACTTGTAAATGGCTGAAGCTAGCATCCCATCTGTTCTCACAAATGTGTGACAGACAACAAATCTAGAAACTGAGCAGGCAAAGGAAGTGTAACAATGTGATGGAGACATTCTTAGGAAACCTATGTATGGCTGAGCATTATCTTACTGGAAAATGGCTGCTTTCATACCTGTCATGAAATGCATACACATGAAGATGTAGGAATTTCTGCATGTATTGCTGTGTCATCAATAGGATGACACAGCAATACGTGCAGAAATTCCTGAGGATGATTGCTTAAAGCGTTCAAAAGTGTTTTTAAGATATTAAAAAACGATTTGCTGGATTGTTTAAAGGTTTTGATTTTTATTTATAGTGTAGTTCCAGTAAGAAAGTATTTTATTTATTTATTTAGTCATCAATAGTGTTACCACCTGTCCGGTTTTCACCTGGACAGTTCAGGAATCGACTCACTGTCCAGGTGAACTATTAATTTTGTCTGGGAATGTTGTGCCCAACCTGTCAACCTTTTTTTTTTTTCCTTTTGCTTGTACAATTCATATTCGTACACGTCTCCAATATCCAATAGAGCTAAGTCATCTGTAGTTGTTTTTCTTAATTTAGGTTACTTACGTTACTCCTACCCAATTCTCCCTAGTCCCTAACTAACTGATTTAGAACTGTCATGCACTGCACGTTATTCTTTGCATTGCAAAATGACATTGTGCATGCGTCGGAAACTTCTGTTCGAACAAACCTCACCTGCCGTCCGGGTCAGCAATTTTGAAAAGGTGGCAACACTAGTCATCAATGTCTCTCACATCATTACTAGTGGGTGAATGTCATACAAGATGGCTGTCCATACTAGCACATCAGCAGTAAGGGAAATGTAATGTTGCCACCTTTTCAAAATTGCTGACCTGGATGGCAGGTATTGTGTACGAGCAATCTAAATTAAGAAACAAAATAACTTTGCTTTAAAGAGCTAAGAAGCATAAGAAGCAAAGAAAAAAAAAAAAAATAAAGAAGGTCACCAGGTGTGACATACATTGGCACGTTGTTGTAAGATGGCAATGTTAAAATAAAGTAAATTTATAAAAATATTTGCTAGTAATTTGTTTCATCATAATTTCACAATTTCTATGAAATCCTGGACAAATTAATAGTTAACCCGTTAACCCGGACAATGAGTTAAAAACTGGATGGGTGGCAACACTACTCAACAGTAAAGGTGGGACTGAAGCTCTCACCATTGGTCCCATACATTAGTGGCAGTCTGTTCTCAAAAAGAACTAAGACTGTCTTTAATTAATTAAAGACAATACAGTCCACAGCAATCATGCTTCTCTTTCACAACACCACTGCAAATAAAGCCAATGAAGTTGTGGTGCTAATGGCAAGATATGTAGTGATTACCATGCAAGCAAATTTGGTTCTGCTAATTGCCTGCAAATGGTATGGGAGAGCCAGAGTTCTCTAGTAAGGCTTCCACCTATCTCTAGATGGTGGACAAAGACACCATTAAAACTATTGATGCTTATCTTCGTGATCAGATGATTATATCTTCTAGTGGTTTGTCTGGAGCACCCAACACTTGTCTGTTAAGCATATGTGCCCTGACATAACCACTGATCCCAACACCATCTCACAGTCAGATCAGAATGACCCAGATGGTGGGAAATTTGGCAAAATGGCCACCTTGCTTTTCTCAGTCTGATTATGCAGATTTCTCAAACTGTTTCAATTGTGCACAATGTCTTTGACTGCATCATACAGGCATGAGAAGTGTTAAAAGACCAAACAACAGGTACACTGAAAATTCTGAATGCAGTGAGTCTCTGCAAGTCTTTTTATAGGATAGTGGGGTAATGATTTTAAGGCATTCTGGTGGTATTACTTCAAGTGCAATCAGACCACAACTGTAACCATTTACATACCTACCTCAGACAGCTGTTTGCAAAGTGTAACAGTAATCACAGAATTCTCTCTGGGTACATAACTTTTTTGCCAATAGGTATATTTGAAAATTCATCATTCATTTTTACTTTGTATCTTACACTAGAAGGTTTTTGCCTGGCTATTTTATAATGAAATGTTATAAAGTAAATAGTAATAAAATGTTAAGATAACTGCCTGCAATTATACATATGATATGATAAGAATTTAATGTCTTAATTATTATTTGAATTTTTAAGAAATTCTATGAATTGTAAGATTGAATATTTTTAAAAAGATAGTTTTAAACTAAACATCAAACACTTCATAAATTCTGATAAGTCAAAGGCAAGCGAGTGTGGATATGAAGTGCAAATCTCAATGAAACTTTTACTGTTCTTAGGTGGTGACGACCTGAGTACACACAAAATATTAGGTGTAGACAACTAACCGTTTGATAATAATTAACAAAAAAGATTTTAGTGTTCATTATGAAGTGCTCAATAAGGATGACATTTCATTGCCCTGTACGGCAACCTGCTAAGACCTTCACCTACTACAATGTTGTCCATACTTTGAATCCTTATGTTTCCGGAAATTTTTATTTTGATTTCGGACTTAAAAACTAAGTATGATAAAATATAATTTCTATAAACTATTTTGTCTTGCCTATAATATCAACAGTAGTGTAATTTTCATTGTTAGTATAAATTATTGTCTTTGCTACATTATAATTCCATTTTTTAAATGTTATCAATATACAGTCTTTCGGAAAATTATTGGAATATGAAAAAATTGAATTATCATCCAAGACAATTTTGATTTTTACAATACAGTAAAGAACAAAGAAGTTTTATAGTATTAGTAAACAAATAATATTGATAATAATGTTAATAAGAAATTTTCATTTCTAATAAAGTACCTTAAAATAAATTATACAGTATTATATTCCTCAAATTATCTTCCAATGTTAATATATTATTTTCTCCAGTTCAAGTTTACTACTTTTAATAACAAAAAAAAAAACTAATAATTAGACATGAAAATGTTCTCTTATTACTATTCTTTTCTCATTAAAAACATTTTATAAAAAGTTTTAAATAATTATAAATAAGCTATTAATTGCTTATCTTCAAATATAATCTTGGAGTTAAATTTCTTGGCTAAAATTTTGAGATAACTTCCAGAAAAATTATATTCATAATATGATTTTGTTAAATTATCATCAGAACATATCTCAATTAATATAATTTCAAGACAAAGTTGTGATATTGTATGTTAAAATGTTCTCATGTCTTTTTAAAATGATCTTATACTCTATAAAAAGAAATGGGTTCTTTCAAATCTTCAATTCTCCCAATACTTTTTAACCTGTAATCTGCCTCACTCACTCAATGATAATTAATATTGCTGAGAAGTTAGGAATGTATAGTTATCAAAAACTTGTGTGTAAGACTGTTGAAAAGAATACTGCCTTTAAAGTCAGCCAAGATGTTTTATAATGTGACAGAAAAAATGCAAATATATGAAATGCTCTTATCATTTATAGATAAATTATTATGGTCGAAAGCATTTGTGGAGTAGTTAAGAATATAAATTATTATGATTAAATAATTTAAATTTTCTTAAAGTTCTAATAAGTTTAAGTACGAAACAACTTATAAAAGCAAAAAATTAACATAATGTTAGACTATATAATAATACTTAAAAAGTGTATTTCAATAAAAGTACATCTGCTATTAAAATGCCCATAATCATACCTATTGGTATTTCTGAATCCATTAAAGATTGACAATCGAAAGGGCAACAAGGTAAAAACCCATTCATTTCCTCGAGCCATTGAAATGAATGAGGCAGATCGGTAGAGTGATTTTGATCCAAATCTACAATCCATTTTTCTATTAAATCTTTTTCTTTAGCCTGCTGATAGAAATAAAAATTACAAATATAAAACATTAATGAAATCAACTTTTAAAAAGTTATAATTAATATTCAAGTTCAGACTGTTTATCTAAGATTAGTTTTATTATATGAACAAATCCTTTTAGCAATTCTAATTGCATTCTTTGGATTCTATAATTTTAAAATTAGAAATTGTATAGTTCTAGAGATGTAGAACTTAAAAATGATTGAAACCAATCTTAGGATAAATAGTCAGCTTTTTAAAAATGTTTTCACCTATCTATACAAAAACATTCTACAAAAAAAGCTTGATTAAATTTGCATATCCTGAAATTTAACTTTATCTTATCAGTATAGCATTTATGTATAATATACAGGGTAGCTCAAAAGTTAGTCCAGAGCAACACAAGGGTATCTGATGCCCCTAGGCAAAGAAAATGTAGGTGCACCTGTACATTGTCTATATATATATATACATCATCATATTCACACAAACATATATATACACCCATGCATGTGAATATTTATAAAAATAATATCATTATGAACATTTTTTAAATTTTCATTAATTAACACTAATTAATGATCCATCTTTTCTTTGCTATGAGTACGGCCGGCACCCCAAGGTGATCACCTAGATTTGCCTTATAGTAAAAATGTCCCTGAGTCAGTTAACCAAAATATATTTTAAAAATTGCTTTAAGGATAGTTAAAACTGGTTTGAAACACGTGTTCTATTTATTAAAAACAGCTGTAATATAAACAACATGCAGCTGTTCCAAACCAGTTTTAACTATTCTTAAAAATATCTCCCTTAACTGACTTTTGGGCCACCTGTGTATCCTGTGCGTGTGTGCATATACGCACATACAAATGGATAAAAAAATAAATCATTCATTTTTAAATAAATGATAACAACTATAAATATAAAAAAATATCTATGAATATCTGATATTGTAGTTTAAAAAATAATTAAATCTCTACAAATTAAAAAATTTAAATATCATTTACGGTTGTTTGGTAAGGTTATCAAACCGTATACACTATGTTTGTGTATGTATGCCTTACAGCCATTTTTAGATTATCAAAAACTGATTTTTTGAAATATAGAATGAAAAAGAAGTTAATGTTGGATAATAGAAAATTTAATCCACAGAATACAAAGAATTAAATTTGTAATTAAAAAAAAATTCTTTAATATTTGCTTTTATTTTTCTGTTCTACTCAAAATATTTATTGATATGTTTATACAGTCAATTGACTTCTTAGCAGGGGCGGATCCAGAAAATCAGAGTTGAAATATATTTATTTATGAAATGGTATTGAATGACAAACTTTACATCGAGTATGAAAAAACATAAGAAATAAAGAATTATTAACAAAAACTTATAAACGATCAATTATGTTACATTGATTACAACAAAACAAATCTTATAACTGAGATGGGTTAATAATAATAATTTTGGGCACAGAGCCCAAACGGTTAGGGTTGAAAGTTGAAATTTGGTACATAATTAGGGTATGTCACAAGAAGGCACACTAAGAAGGGATTTTTGGAAATTCCTTCTTAGGAATTAAGGATACTTCTTAAATTCCTTCTTAGGTTAAGGATCACCTTGAACTCGGATTCTACTGTACTATTTTAGATGCAGTTTTTTGCGTTTTTGCGGGAATTCGAACATATTTTTAGACCTATCTAAAAATTCTCTAATTAGTCTTGGAAGAGAGTGAACGTAATTCTTGCACCCAGTGTAAACAGGTAAGATCGACTATAATTTAATAATCTCAATCTTCGCTATTGTTGTTACTTTTTGCCCGAGCAACGCCAGACTCATCTGCTAGTAATACTATAAATCAGCGATTCCCAACCTGTGGTACGCGTACCCCTAGGGGTACGCGATAGGTTGTTTAGGGGTACAGAAAAAAGTTAGCTATTATGGCAGAAAAAATAATATATTATGTATCACAAACTAATAGTATTAAAAAATTATTAGATAAATAATGTTCCTTGCAACAATCACAACTTTATTATACATTTTTTCTTTTAGTTTTTTTTTCTTTAATTTAAAGTTACAATATGTAAAATTAACAATACG
>NW_019385232.1:0-64611 GCF_000671375.1 Centruroides sculpturatus | reverse complement strand
CGTCTAAATGACAGTGCTACCGTCCGGACAGTCCACGAGTCGGTTGGACTGCTACACCTGTTGACCTTTTTTTTTTTGCTTCTACGATTCACGATACATTCGCAATCGTGTATGCCACTAATGTCAAACGGGACTATTTTGTACGGGTAACTACACCACCACCGCATTTTTTATTAATTTTTTTTTCACACAACTGAATTTTGATCTTTTAAATTGAAATACCTGATTAAAGGGTGGCCGAAATTTTTCTCCGCCCCGGGCGGCTAACACCCACGGTACGCCACTGCGCATCTGAACTCGTCTATCAAAAAATTGGCGCATGGTATGCAAAAGGTTGGCCACCCCTGATCTAGAGATATGACATGTCACGGGGTACAATCTAGAGATATGACATGTCACGGGGTACGCTAATGAAAAAAGGTTGGGAACCACTGCTATAAATTATCATTATTAACTATTTTTTATTTACTACATGATAAGTGCTCATTGTTAATGAAAAAGTATTAAAAATTTATGATGATAATTCAGTTTTTGTGGGCTCTTGACACTTGGGGGCCCAGGTTGGTTGGCTGATGTTTTATGGCGCAGGGACCACATAGGCCAAGCTGCGCCATAATGGGAGTCCAGGACTTAAGCCCTATTAATCCCTATGTAAATCTGCCCCTGCTTCTTAGGTAATTATCAAAAGTAAAAACATAATTCTAACTATAAATATATCTGCTTTGATGGACTATATGTAAACAGTTACACAACTTTCAACTACTTTCCAGTTATTTCATTCGTCTTTGGGAAAGTCGAACAAGAACACATTGCTTTGAAAACCTTATAGAATGTTTGGGTAAGTTCAATTAAATGCAAAATAACAAAATAAAAATGATATAATGTGAGATTATTAACAGTACATTTATAAAGTACTTATTTAAGTTTCTACAATTCTCTGATGCTATGTGCTGTTATCCTAATATACTCTGAAGAGGATCCATCTTTTCCATCACAAATTGGAATTCTGTAGACTCTACTCATATCTAAGAGTATTCTCTTTATTGTTTCATAAGGTGTTAAAAATGAAGTGCTCCATTTCCACTGTTACTGTTATATTTTTTGTGACTCTTTGTAGTCATTTTACAAGTAGATTTTCCAAGAAGAGTAAATCTCAGATTTGGTTTATTGGTGGGCCTGCAGTAAATATATTTTTAGATGTCCTAGCTTTAATCCACAACCAGAAGGTATACCATGTGTATACTGTGTTTACAGAGTTAAATTTTTCTCTCACAGAATACCATTTCTTCTCACAGTATACCTTCTGGTATACTGTGTTTTCAGAGTTAAATTTTTCTCAATTCTGATTTGAAAGTATTCCAGGTAGAGCAGAGGTACTCAATATGTGGTCCACAGATCAGTGCTGGTCCATGAACAGTTTATCACTGGATCATCACAAGATTTCATTTCAAATTTCATAATTTTATTATGTTAATAAAACTATTTTAAAAACATGTTATTTTACTACTTTTATTTTTTTTATTGTTTAAATACTTAGTACCAGATATGGACTGACAAAATTGGCCCAGGAAATTACTTAAAAACAACCCACAAACTCATTTTTTCAAAATTATTAGAACTGAATTTGTTATTGCATTTTTCTTATTAACTTAGTCTAAAAATAAAAATAAATTTTAAAAAATGCATTTGAACTCTGTTCTCTCCATTTTATAATTAATTCCACAAAAATACTGGTCTGTGAGAGACTGGAATGAAATAAAAACTGATCCATAAAGACAAAGTTTGAGAAGCACTGAGGTAGAACAATGTAGGAGGAAAGTGCTGTCTATTAACATCAGGATAACCATTTTTTTGTGGTTAACCATGTCAATGAAGCAGGTGCACCCATACATTGGGACAAGTGCTCTCCCTTTTCAGTGGGTTGCCTTTATTAATCCCCAAGAGAGCTCTAACGTTTCATTTTTTAAAAATTAGTTAAAATTAGTTACTCATTTTTATCGTAGAATACTTTTTTACAGACGATGAAATAAAAATAAAAATATTATTAACCAAAAATTTGTTACAGCGGGTGGTGATTGTTCTGTCAAGTACTGAGATACCACTGTATTTCAGTAACTCAATTTTGATATACACGATAGCATCGAGGGATTAATTAACTGCATTAATCAAGGGATACTTGTGTATACACACATATATATATATATATAAAACCTTTTTATAGCTTGTGCTCCCCTTTTTTATAGTCTGTGGGCACTGCTGTTCCACTGGGTGTAGATGTTTGGAAAGTTGTGCTTCTATATACAGTGGTTACATATTTATGCGGTCCTTTAGTGATCAAACTACTATTTTCTCAACACATTGAGAAAACTGTTAAATCAATTATTCCATGTGGATGAGCAAAATAACTCTAGCCTAAAGTACTTCAAAGCTGTATAACTGTTGTTTACATATATTCCATATACATATAAAGCATTTCTCTTCTACTTTTAAGTCTGTAAGCAGTAGAAAATATTTTGATTTCTACCGATTAGAGACTTGAAAGTAAAAGATAGAGCAAGAATATTAATATTAATTTGATATAATCTGTGTAATATACAGTAGATCAGTCAATATCAGTCTTTTAGATTATACTTTTGGCTTTCTGTAATAATAAAAAAATCTTTCTTGTAAAACATAATAATTAGTTAAGGAACTCAGTTTATTCTTAGTAAATTAACACCATTAAGCACTTTTGAATGTTTGAAAAAAAAACAAAATGTCTTAGTCAGGAATAGATTTTAGAACAGCTTCAATTGAAATTCTTACATTTCAAATAAATGATTAAAATAACAACCAATCATAAAAGGAAAACTAGTTGTTTACATGCCAAACAAATTGAGGGATTATATTGGTCTATGATATGGCTACTATTTAATTATTAAATACTACATAATTTTGCATAGATGGCGATTATTTCAGCCATACCCTAGCCCGATAAATGCCAAACAAACTACTGGATTATATCAAAT
The DNA here is from genome assembly GCF_000671375.1 of Centruroides sculpturatus. Lineage (NCBI taxonomy): Eukaryota > Metazoa > Arthropoda > Arachnida > Scorpiones > Buthidae > Centruroides > Centruroides sculpturatus. The sequence goes on along the minus strand of NW_019385232.1, from coordinate 61,603 downwards.
AATCAGGTTACTGGTTGTTTATTTAATCTTGCTTGTGAAATTTGCAGAATATGAGAATTTAAATTGAAATTGTTCTAAATATGTTGTACATTCCAAAATCCATTCCTGATGAAGACATTTTGTGTATGTCAAAAATGTTTGAGTTGTTTATTAATACTTAATCAGTAGCAGGATCTAGAAATCTTTAGAAGTGCTGCATAAATAGAACAATAGGCTTTAGAAAAGATTTTACTACCTGAGATACCTGCCAGTCTTACTTGGGAAAAAATCCCCTGCTGTGCCCCACATATTTCCCTAAATCTGCCTTGTTCTTAATAAATTAATGCCATCAAACTGAATTTCTTAACTAATTAAATTTATACTGATGTACACCATTGTTATTTTGCTATCCTGTAAATATATAAATTAAAGGCAGCTCAACTCTAGAAATTAAAAACAATATTAAAAATTCACACCCTGGATCTTTTTTCTTTTATATTTAATAAAACAGAAGAAAGATAGTAATTAGTTTATCAGCAAAAAGAAAAAGAATAAAGCAGATAACAATTTATATAAACTTCTGTTAATTTTATTTTAATCAAATTATCAGATTTGATAAACTTTATATCCAAAAATTCAATTAATAAGCAAAATATAATTCATTAGTTGCAATTTTATTAGTAATCTACATTTAGATGAAGTCAAATTATAACAAAAATATTAAACTTTATTATCATGCTAAAAATATTCTAATAAAATCCATCAAATAAATAAAGAAAAAAGTTAATCCATAAAAATGTTCATTGTTAAATTCATTAAATCATAAGAATTATCATCATCACGTCCTTTAAATTTAATCTTTTAATTGATGCTGATAAAAACATATCACACAAATACAAGGCTACAAAGAACTAAATAACCAGCAAAAAAATTGGGAAGTGCTAACACTTTTGCCTATTCAACTCAAGCAAAAGTGTTTGCACTTCCCAATTTTTTTACTGGTTATTTAGTTCTTTATACCTTTGTATCAAGTTTACCCAGTTTGAATAATTGTATTTTATATCACACAAATATTACTATCTGAAACTCTGAAGATATAAAATTTATATATAATTTAAATTTAATTTTAAAACATAAATAGAGAATTATGAACATTGTATATGTTCTATTCAATTTAAATGCTTGTATGTTCGATGACCATTATGTATTCTACAACTGACGAAAGTCCATCAGCTTGATCGAAAATGTTCTTGTTCATTAAATATTAATTACTGGAGTAATTTAAGGTGCAAGTTTTTTATTTTGACATTTTTCCTCTATCTTCTTGATAATTTCTTTATAATTTAGGTATGTGGATATCATGTTTACTAACAGTCTGATTTGCTTGATCTGTGATTCTAAATATGCAATTATATAGATATGCTTACCTTTAAATGAATATTTTTACAGCTATTTTCAGTAAACATATAATCCATTTAGAATATTTGATTATTCAGTGATTGGAAACAATATTTGAAATAAATTAATAGTTTGTTTATAGATCACGATACTTCATTGTTATGCCTTATTTAATTTTTTTTTTTATCATCTCTATAATCTCAAAAATAGTTTTTAATGACAAATTTTAAAATTATACTTACTTTAATGTTTTGCTTGGAAATTATGTCAAAAGAGCCTGACGAGTTAATTATTTCTTTTGACTCCAACACAAATAGAAAAAGCCTTCTTTGCAATGAAAAGTACTAAAAATAAAAAATAGATTTTTCTATTATATTTATATTGTAGTATATTAATGTCTTTATTTTAAATGTAACTTTAATGGTCCACAATATATTCCAATATTCAAACATCTTAGTTCAGATTAACTATTACTAAATTTTAAGCAATCCTCATGCAATGTTTCTTGGTTAACAATTAGCATTGAATAACTTTTCAAAAATATAGTATGGGATTCACAATACATAATCCAATAAGACTAATTCATTTTGCACTTTTATGGTTGCAATCTAAAGTGTTAAGTTACACCTGTTATTAAGGTATAGAATTCATGTTGTCCTGTGACTTTGGATTCATTTATTTAAGTGCCTATACAAAAAAGTATAATTCTGTTTAGAGAACATAAATTAATTCTTGTGGAAAAGTGATGTCAGCTGCAAGATTATGCATTTAGGTTGCCATATCAATTGTTCACTTGAAGTAAATTCAGACTAATGGTATATATAGAACTAATACTGGATAAAACTAAAGTATAACCAAAAATCCAGCAAAAGAAATGTAAAATTTAATGATAAACTAAGGTTTTTGACAGCTTTTAGCAATCATCATCAAATTATAAACCATTCTAAAACAGAACATACAAATCAAACAAGAAAATTTTTAAAAACAAGGTAGCATCTGATTGGTTAGTGGAGCAAATAATATTTTTCTTATATAATTTAAAAAATTCTCATATATTTATACTATTCCATAGAAACAGTGCCCAGGGTCTGGTCTGAGCCCTCTTATGTTGTGGGCCCTTAAACTTAACTGTGCTTAATAATAGTTATGCCACTGATTAAACCCCAAGACTTCCCCTAATTCTATCTTCCAGGTCATGGCCTTGAAGATAAGAATTAGTTAAGAAATGAATTTTTGGGAATGAAGGTCAATTCTTAGATAATTCTCTTTTTAAACCTTTGGTGATAGTTCAAAGAAAGATTCAACTAAATGAATAGTAAGTCAAATTGTCTCCTAAAGAGAATGTTTATTGGGCTACAATTTTCAAAAATCTCAGACCTATAAATTCCCTCTGGCATCTGTCTGTTCTTCTTTAATCTTGAGAATGGAATCAGATAGATGAAAGTCAAGACCAGATATGGAAAGAGTGGGGGCAGGAGATTCCAATTACCCAATAAAATCTTCCAATTTGGACCAGAAGTTATGCTATTTCAATTAAAAAATTTTCTCCTGAACAGAGTTAAATATATAACTAGCATGACTCAATTGTTAACAGGAAAAGTATGATGTACAGGGGCACAACACTACTAAAATTGAGAGCATTGTGATGAAAAATTGAAGCCTGGCAATGTGACGATGTCATAATAAATAATTGCTCATTTACAAGAGGAATCTGAATGGAGATTAAAGAAAGTCATGAGTTGAAGAAACAGTCATCATGAAACTGTTTTGTGAGGAGTTGTCACTGCCCTATGTTGCTATGTGAAAAAGTTGTCACTTATTATTACAACCTGTCTAGTTTTCACCTGGACAGTCCAGGAATCGATTCACTGTCCGGGTGAACTACTAATTTTGTCTGGAAATATCGTGCGCAACCTGTCAACCTTTTTTTTTTTTTTTTTGTATGATTCATATTCGTAAACGTCTCCAATATCCAACAGAGCTAAGTCATCTGTAGTTGTTTTTCTTAATTTAGGTTACTTACGTTACTCCTATCCAAATCTCCCTAGTCCCTAACTGTAACTAATTTAGAACCGGCATGCACTGCACATTATTCTTTGCATTGCAAAATGACATTGCACATGCATTGGGAACTTCTGTTCGAACAAACCTCACCTGCCGTCCGGGTCAGCGATTTTGAAAAGGTGGCAACACTAGTTGTCACTGGTTTAAGTATTCTCATATATCTCCTTAACTTCATACCTTGTTGGAACTAAGTATTTCACGAGTTTTATGTATTAGCTGCTTCAAAAACCAAGACACTTTTCTGAAATTCTGAGAGAACTAGGATAGTCATCACATCTTTGATAATCTAGATACAAGCATATCTCACTGACGTAGCAGGTTAGGTTCCAGACTTTAGCCATAAAGCAAATGTTATCTTAAAGTGAAACAGCTTTTTTCATTTTCCAGTGCTTATAAAAGCTTATATACATATCTACATTTTAATTTATTAAGTACACAATAGCACTAGGTCTAAAACATAATGCAAAAGTAAAAATAAATAAAAAAAGAAACACCCAAAAACATTTTAAGAACAAGGCAAATGCTAGAAATAATAAATATAAATGAAAAATGTATTATTAGCAAAGCACTGTAGAATGAAACACCTTAAAGTGAGGTATGACTATATACTTGAGTACTCAGCCTAGACCAGCCAGGACAACAAAATTCTCTCTCTATAATGACAGGTTGTGTGCACATAAGTAAAATGACCATAACATGCAATAGTATAATTCATAAAACAAATTGGACAAAACAAATCTCTGATATTATAAACAAATGAAGTCTTGACTATGTTGACTCATAGTCTATTTCTTAGGCAGGGGTCTTGTTCATGGCTCAAGCTCAGTACCAGGTGAATTTTCTGGATCTGGCTCCAGCTCCAGTCAAACATTTAAATTTTTAAGTGCAATTGTTTGAGATAGGTGTACATTATTCAACCATTTTATTTTGTTAATTTATTTATAATTTATCACTTTGTATAAATTTTACATAAACAATACAAACAAATCTTTTTATCGCATATAACAATATGTAATTTCAGCATTATTCTCAAATATATTAAACTGTAATTAAAAGAAATTACAGAAAAGAGAATGAGATACCAATAAACAATTAACTAAAAGCTATTATTCATCAGTTATTTACTATCATTATGCCTGCATCCAATTAAAAAGTGGTCAGGTCATTTTTCAACGTAAACTCCCTTGAATGAGCCCATCAATGGCACTCATTTGTGTATTTCTGCAAATAGTGCAAAATGCCATTGTTGTAACATTTTGAGCTTCTTCATCTGTCTTCAAATGACAATCTTCAGGCATTTTTTTTTTTTCTTTTTCTTTTTCTTTGGAAACAAACTACAATGATTCTAAGTCAAGTGATATAATAATGTTTCCATACCAATTTGATCAATTACACACAAGTGCACAAGGTTAACTGCATGTATGCTCTGCACAATAGTTAATTAAACCTGTAATTTATCATTGTCCCACAAACTAAATGATGATCTTTAAATTTCTATTTACAAAATATACAAAAGTTTTTAAAACTAAATTAAATATACAATATTTTTAGAAAATGAATTCATTGAATTTTTATTTTTGAATAAACTATTAGAAAATAAATAAATATAAAATACTCATATTTTTGAAATAATTAATGTTAATAATAATATCATCCTAAAATTAACAAACTCTCACAATTTCACAATACTGAAAGAAGCATGTTCCACCAGTTAAACTAGTTTGGATCATCCCTCCAGGGGATGCCGGTTGTTGGTAAAGAATTTTAATAGAGGAGAAAACAAACTAGGAGTTAAAACCGCACATCCGTTATATTAATTTTTTAATGTAACTAATGTGCAACTATTTAATAAAAAAATGCAAAACCTATAGATAGAGTGAACATACAAGAAATTACAGTTATAAATATACTGGAAAAACAATTCAAAACAATAACATTCAGTCTATTATTAACACAATTAATTGTTGTTTCAAAACTAAATTAAATGGTGAAAACATTATAGAGCATGTTCTTGTATTAGCAAGAGATTTAATTTGTACAAGTATGATTAGCCAGTTTGTACTGTACATTTGGAATACTTTTTGAAAATTATCAATATTAGTAAAAGGAAAAGATATGATCTATGATTATTGACACTGGTAATTTCAATAATTTTTCAGCAATACCAAATAAATATAGTGTCTTTCTTTATCTTTTGTCTTAGGAAAAAAAATTCTGTATAATTCTATTCAGTTAGCCTTAAACCTGCCAATTTTGAAAATGTTGAAATAATTTTTTTTTATATTTCTAGGTAATCTTTGAAATAAAGCACTTAAATAAGTAAATAGCTTAAAAAAGTTTAATAATATCTTGAAAGATTAAATTTCAATATCCATTTTTGACTGACATTCTTTCAGAATATTCCTCTATCTAATGCTGCCTCTACTCATCATTCTTGTGTAAGCGTATCAAATATATTGTACACCCTTTGTCTTTTTCATTTTTGTTTCTTTCTTCCCTGTAAGCACTAAGAAAGCCTACTGTAGGTTCCACTAGGTTCACAAGAAGAAAAACTGGATAAGAGAGTCATGGTTGGAGTCCAGTAGCATAAGTAACAGGCCCACAATACTTATGGTGTGAGCCAGCTAAGAGGGGGCTCCCAATATCATATTCAGCAAAATTCCTGGAAAAAATCCCAGCAAAATTCTTGCAGGTTAGCCCAAGTCTTAACTCAATCATTGATGGGATTCAATGTATCCAATTCAACCCACCCATGAAAACTTTTGAGCCAACTTGGATTTGAATCTGTTCCTTAGAGTGGTAGGCTGATGCCTTTACTGCCTCATCCTGTCACTTTCATCATAGAATGTCAAAGTCCAGTACATCAAAAAGTTTAACTAATACCTAATACGATAAATACAAAACCTTCCTCACTTGTTTCTAGCCGTTTATTGCGGTGTATTGATCATCTTAAAATAGTTCTAGCTACAAATGCATAGAAGTGTAATACCTAATAATTGGATATACTCTTCATTAGAATTAATTGTAAAAATTGTTTTGACATGACTCCATCTGTCATACAAAAATTTAAAATATTAAATACTTGAGAAATTTTAGGAGTATTTTATTTACATAAAATATTTCTCAAGACCTTTATTGTCTCAGCTTTAGAACCTTATTACAGGCAGATCACAGGAGGGTTCTGAAGCAAGACAATAAAGATATCTAAAAAAAAACCTCTTAACTAAATAAAATACTCACTTCTAAAATTTTTCAAGTGTTTTTTTTTTATTTGGATTTGTTATATTAGGATTAAAATGCCCAAGCATAACACTAATTATAGACATTATATGTTTTTTTCTGTCATCTATTTACTCCTGTAAGAGATGAAATTTTTAATATTTACTAACAATTAATCTTAGTTATACATATTTTAATTTTTCAATATCTTTATGCTTTAGTTCTAAATTAAAAACAATTACATTTTAAAATAGAAAATAAAAAATATGTTAAATTAGTAAAATTTTTGCCAATATAATTAGCAAGTTTTATATCTATCTTGTTAAGTAACCAATTAGTTTTAGCTGTGAAGTTGTAACAAGGGTAAAAAAATAATTGTTGAGAATACAAGGAAGATCCTGCACACATGGTATCATATCATTAATCACGTAACTTTTGAAATCGTAACTCATTGTTGATTGGCTCGTAGAACAATTCACTTGATCCGTAATTCTAACGTCTGTGCCATGTTATATAATAACCAATGTAACTTCTGAACAGGTTTTTAATTAATGTTCATTAAAAAACAACTGCCAAAACGGGTTAACAACACTAATACCAATCAAATAACTCGAAGCAAAATACATTTTATTCAATTAAAACTTGTAAATACACGTGTAATTTTCCAGCTCTTAAAACTTTCGACCCAGTAATTCCCATTTCAAAGAATATTTGACAGTTACTTTTAGGCAAATTTTATATACTGTATGTAAGTATATACACATATCACGTAAATTTAAATTTCTCCCCCTTATTTTGCATCTAAACAGCTAATTTTCCAAAAGTCTTCCGGTGCGCGTTATACGCGATTTCATCTCAAAATTAAAGAAAAAAAATAAAAATCTAAATTTAATATTCTTGCAGAAATAATCAGATTCTTTCTATATTAAAAATACTTTTTTTTTTACTTACTTTCTTTTTTTTTCTTTATTTAAGAGCGGGACCGGAAGTAATAGCGAAACTACAAAAAGTCACCCCAAATTTTGATGTTTTTAACCGATAAACTCCCGCGAGAATAATCTAAAGCATTTCTAACCGTAAAAACAAAATGTAAACAATAAATACGAGTAAAAACCGCATTGTTTGTATACAAAAAAAACAACTAAAATTATTTAAGTTGCGATTATTACTTTTTTTTTACGGAAAATAAAATCGCGTTATACGGATAATTACCTTTACGCTCTTTTTTTTTTTTAAGCTTTCTTCGATATATATAAGTTACGAACGTTCGCACAGATAACAACCTTCTTCCTCCTCACTTGCCTCACTGACACTATACGTTGTGCAATCGCTTCTATATCCTTTTCTACTCATCTAAATTTAGCCTCGCCCGACCAATCCGGAAGGGTTATTTTCATTACTTCATCTACCAAATATGTTATTGGTCGTATCTACATAAACGTCATCGGTTTTTCCGAGTAAAGGTTGCCGCACTGGAACTATCGTTAGGAGTAAATCGACAAATAAACATTAAAAAAAAAAATAATTATAAAAAATTGTAATAAATGTGGGACAATCTTACAAATATAAATTTTAATCTTTATAAATTAATATATTTTATCGTTATTTTTAAATTATTTAATTTTGATTGTAAAGTTTAAATGATCTTAAAATTCTGGATCATCNGTGTGTACGTATTACTAAATTTTAAGCAATCCTCATGCAATGTTTCTTGGTTAACAATTAGCATTGAATAACTTTTCAAAAATATAGTATGGGATTCACAATACATAATCCAATAAGACTAATTCATTTTGCACTTTTATGGTTGCAATCTAAAGTGTTAAGTTACACCTGTTATTAAGGTATAGAATTCATGTTGTCCTGTGACTTTGGATTCATTTATTTAAGTGCCTATACAAAAAAGTATAATTCTGTTTAGAGAACATAAATTAATTCTTGTGGAAAAGTGATGTCAGCTGCAAGATTATGCATTTAGGTTGCCATATCAATTGTTCACTTGAAGTAAATTCAGACTAATGGTATATATAGAACTAATACTGGATAAAACTAAAGTATAACCAAAAATCCAGCAAAAGAAATGTAAAATTTAATGATAAACTAAGGTTTTTGACAGCTTTTAGCAATCATCATCAAATTAGAAACCATTCTAAAACAGAACATACAAATCAAACAAGAAAATTTTTAAAAACAAGGTAGCATCTGATTGGTTAGTGGAGCAAATAATATTTTTCTTATATAATTTAAAAAATTCTCATATATTTATACTATTCCATAGAAACAGTGCCCAGGGTCTGGTCTGAGCCCTCTTATGTTGTGGGCCCTTAAACTTAACTGTGCTTAATAATAGTTATGCCACTGATTAAACCCCAAGACTTCCCCTAATTCTATCTTCCAGGTCATGGCCTTGAAGATAAGAATTAGTTAAGAAATGAATTTTTGGGAATGAAGGTCAATTCTTAGATAATTCTCTTTTTAAACCTTTGGTGATAGTTCAAAGAAAGATTCAACTAAATGAATAGTAAGTCAAATTGTCTCCTAAAGAGAATGTTTATTGGGCTACAATTTTCAAAAATCTCAGACCTATAAATTCCCTCTGGCATCTGTCTGTTCTTCTTTAATCTTGAGAATGGAATCAGATAGATGAAAGTCAAGACCAGATATGGAAAGAGTGGGGGCAGGAGATTCCAATTACCCAATAAAATCTTCCAATTTGGACCAGAAGTTATGCTATTTCAATTAAAAAATTTTCTCCTGAACAGAGTTAAATATATAACTAGCATGACTCAATTGTTAACAGGAAAAGTATGATGTACAGGGGCACAACACTACTAAAATTGAGAGCATTGTGATGAAAAATTGAAGCCTGGCAATGTGACGATGTCATAATAAATAATTGCTCATTTACAAGAGGAATCTGAATGGAGATTAAAGAAAGTCATGAGTTGAAGAAACAGTCATCATGAAACTGTTTTGTGAAGAGTTCTCACTGCCCTATGTTGCTACGTGAAAAAGTTGTCACTGATTTAAATATTCTCATATATCTCCTTAACTTCATACCTTATTGGAACTAAGTATTTCATGAGTTTTTATGTATTAGCTGCTTCAAAAACCAAGACACTTTTCTGAAATCCTGAGAGAACTAGGACATTCATCACATCTTTGAAAATCTTGATACAAGCATATCTCACTGATGCAGGACCGGCCCAAGGCAAGTTTTAGGATGGAGCGAGATCCTATTATGGCACCCCCCTTGGTTGCCCCTAATTTATACTCTTTAATTTTCTTTACCACTGAGGTGCCCCCTAGGACTTAGCGCCTGGAGCAGCTGCTCCGTTCACCCTATGGTAGGGTTGGCTCTGCACTGATGTAGCAGATTAGGTTCTCAGACTTTAGACATAAAGCAAATGTCATCTTAAAGTGAAACAGCTTTTTTCATTTTCCAGTGCTTATAAAAGCTTATATACATATCTACATTTTAATTTATTAAGTACACAATAGCACTAGGTCTAAAACATAATGCAAAAGTAAAAATAAATAAAAAAAGAAACACCCAAAAACACTTTAAGAACAAGGCAAATGCTAGAAATAATAAATATAAATGAAAAATGTATTATTAGCAAAGCACTGTAGAATGAAATGCCTTAAAGTGAGGTATGACTATATACTTGAGTACTCAGCCTAGACCTGCCAGGACAACAAAATTCTCTCTATAATGACAGGTTGTGTGCACATAAGTAAAATGACCATAACATGCAATAGTATAATTCATAAAACAAATTGGACAAAACAAATCTCTGATATTATAAACAAATGAAGTCTTGACTATGTTGACCCATAGTCTATTTCTTAGGCAGGGGTCTTGTTCATGGCTCAAGCTCAGTACCAGGTGAATTTTCTGGATCTGACTCCATCTCCAGTCAAACATTTAATTTTTAAGTGCAATTGTTTGAGATAGATGTACATTATTCAACCATTTTATTTTGTTAATTCATTTATAATTTATCACTTTGTATAAATTTTACATAAACAATAGAAACAAATCTTTTTATCACATATAACAATATGTAATTTCAGCATTATTCTCAAATATATTAAACTGTAATTAAAGGAAATTACAGAAAAGAGAATGAGATATCAATAAACAATTAACTAAAAGCTATTATTCATCAGTTATTTACTATCATTATGCCTGCATCCAATTAAAAAGTGGTCAGGTCATTTTTCAATGTAAACTCCCTTGAATGAGCCCATCAATGGCACTCATTTGTGTATTTCTGCAAATAGTGCAAAATGCCATTGTTGTAACATTTTGAGCTTCTTCATCTGTCTTCAAATGACAATCTTCAGGCATTTTTTTTTTTTCTTTTTCTTTTTCTTTGGAAACAAACTACAATGATTCTAAGTCAAGTGATATAATAATGTTTCCATACCAATTTGATCAATCATAGCTCTGCACAAGGTTAACTGCATGTATGCTCTGCACAATAGTTAATTTTAATTAAACCTGTAATTTATCATTGTCCCACAAACTAAATGATGATCTTTAAATTTCTATTTACAAAATATACAAAAGTTTTTAAAACTAAATTAAATATACAATATTTTTAGAAAATGAATTCATTGAATTTTTATTTTTGAATAAATTATTAGAAAATAAATAAATATAAAATACTCATATTTTTGAAATAATTAATGTTAATAATAATATCATCCTAAAATTAACAAACTCTCACAATTTCACAATACTGAAAGAAGCATGTTCCACCAGTTAAACTAGTTTGGATCATCCCTCCAGGGGATGCCGGTTGTTGGTAAAGAATTTTAATAGAGGAGAAAACAAACTAGGAGTTAAAACCGCACATCCGTTATATTAATTTTTTAATGTAACTAATGTGCAACTATTTAATAAAAAAATGCAAAACCTATAGATAGAGTGAACATACAAGAAATTACAGTTATAAATATACTGGAAAAACAATTCAAAACAATAACATTCAGTCTATTATTAACACAATTAATTGTTGTTTCAAAACTAAATTAAATGGTGAAAACATTATAGAGCATGTTCTTGTATTAGCAAGAGATTTAATTTGTACAAGTATGATTAGCCAGTTTGTACTGTACATTTGGAATACTTTTTGAAAATTATCAATATTAGTAAAAGGAAAAGATATGATCTATGATTATTGACACTGGTAATTTCAATAATTTTTCAGCAATACCAAATAAATATAGTGTCTTTCTTTATCTTTTGTCTTAGGAAAAAAAATTCTGTATAATTCTATTCAGTTAGCCTTAAACCTGCCAATTTTGAAAATGTTGAAATAATTTTTTTTTATATTTCTAGGTAATCTTTGAAATAAAGCACTTAAATAAGTAAATAGCTTAAAAAAGTTTAATAATATCTTGAAAGATTAAATTTCAATATCCATTTTTGACTGACATTCTTTCAGAATATTCCTCTATCTAATGCTGCCTCTACTCATCATTCTTGTGTAAGCGTATCAAATATATTGTACACCCTTTGTCTTTTTCATTTTTGTTTCTTTCTTCCCTGTAAGCACTAAGAAAGCCTACTGTAGGTTCCACTAGGTTCACAAGAAGAAAAACTGGATAAGAGAGTCATGGTTGGAGTCCAGTAGCATAAGTAACAGGCCCACAATACTTATGGTGTGAGCCAGCTAAGAGGGGGCTCCCAATATCATATTCAGCAAAATTCCTGGAAAAAATCCCAGCAAAATTCTTGCAGGTTAGCCCAAGTCTTAACTCAATCATTGATGGGATTCAATGTATCCAATTCAACCCACCCATGAAAACTTTTGAGCCAACTTGGATTTGAATCTGTTCCTTAGAGTGGTAGGCTGATGCCTTTACTGCCTCATCCTGTCACTTTCATCATAGAATGTCAAAGTCCAGTACATCAAAAAGTTTAACTAATACCTAATACGATAAATACAAAACCTTCCTCACTTGTTTCTAGCCGTTTATTGCGGTGTATTGATCATCTTAAAATAGTTCTAGCTACAAATGCATAGAAGTGTAATACCTAATAATTGGATATACTCTTCATTAGAATTAATTGTAAAAATTGTTTTGACATGACTCCATCTGTCATACAAAAATTTAAAATATTAAATACTTGAGAAATTTTAGGAGTATTTTATTTACATAAAATATTTCTCAAGACCTTTATTGTCTCAGCTTTAGAACCTTACTACAGGCAGATCACAGGAGGGTTCTGAAGCAAGACAATAAAGATATCTAAAAAAAAACCTCTTAACTAAATAAAATACTCACTTCTAAAATTTTTCAAGTGTTTTTTTTTTTATTTGGATTTGTTATATTAGGATTAAAATGCCCAAGCATAACACTAATTATAGACATTATATGTTTTTTTCTGTCATCTATTTACTCCTGTAAGAGATGAAATTTTTAATATTTACTAACAATTAATCTTAGTTATACATATTTTAATTTTTCAATATCTTTATGCTTTAGTTCTAAATTAAAAACAATTACATTTTAAAATAGAAAATAAAAAATATGTTAAATTAGTAAAATTTTTGCCAATATAATTAGCAAGTTTTATATCTATCTTGTTAAGTAACCAATTAGTTTTAGCTGTGAAGTTGTAACAAGGGTAAAAAAATAATTGTTGAGAATACAAGGAAGATCCTGCACACATGGTATCATATCATTAATCACGTAACTTTTGAAATCGTAACTCATTGTTGATTGGCTCGTAGAACAATTCACTTGATCCGTAATTCTAACGTCTGTGCCATGTTATATAATAACCAATGTAACTTCTGAACAGGTTTTTAATTAATGTTCATTAAAAAACAACTGCCAAAACGGGTTAACAACACTAATACCAATCAAATAACTCGAAGCAAAATACATTTTATTCAATTAAAACTTGTAAATACACGTGTAATTTTCCAGCTCTTAAAACTTTCGACCCAGTAATTCCCATTTCAAAGAATATTTGACAGTTACTTTTAGGCAAATTTTATATACTGTATGTAAGTATATACACATATCACGTAAATTTAAATTTCTCCCCCTTATTTTGCATCTAAACAGCTAATTTTCCAAAAGTCTTCCGGTGCGCGTTATACGCGATTTCATCTCAAAATTAAAGAAAAAAAATAAAAATCTAAATTTAATATTCTTGCAGAAATAATCAGATTCTTTCTATATTAAAAATACTTTTTTTTTTACTTACTTTCTTTTTTTTTCTTTATTTAAGAGCGGGACCGGAAGTAATAGCGAAACTACAAAAAGTCACCCCAAATTTTGATGTTTTTAACCGATAAACTCCCGCGAGAATAATCTAAAGCATTTCTAACCGTAAAAACAAAATGTAAACAATAAATACGAGTAAAAACCGCATTGTTTGTATACAAAAAAAACAACTAAAATTATTTAAGTTGCGATTATTACTTTTTTTTTACGGAAAATAAAATCGCGTTATACGGATAATTACCTTTACGCTCTTTTTTTTTTTTAAGCTTTCTTCGATATATATAAGTTACGAACGTTCGCACAGATAACAACCTTCTTCCTCCTCACTTGCCTCACTGACACTATACGTTGTGCAATCGCTTCTATATCCTTTTCTACTCATCTAAATTTAGCCTCGCCCGACCAATCCGGAAGGGTTATTTTCATTACTTCATCTACCAAATATGTTATTGGTCGTATCTACATAAACGTCATCGGTTTTTCCGAGTAAAGGTTGCCGCACTGGAACTATCGTTAGGAGTAAATCGACAAATAAACATTTGAAATAATTAATGTTAATAATAATATCATCCTAAAATTAACAAACTCTCACAATTTCACAATACTGAAAGAAGCATGTTCCACCAGTTAAACTAGTTTGGATCATCCCTCCAGGGGATGCCGGTTGTTGGTAAAGAATTTTAATAGAGGAGAAAACAAACTAGGAGTTAAAACCGCACATCCGTTATATTAATTTTTTAATGTAACTAATGTGCAACTATTTAATAAAAAAATGCAAAACCTATAGATAGAGTGAACATGCAAGAAATTACAGTTATAAATATACTGGAAAAACAATTCAAAACAATAACATTCAGTCTATTATTAACACAATTAATTGTTGTTTCAAAACTAAATTAAATGGTGAAAACATTATAGAGCATATTCTTGTATTAGCAAGAGATTTAATTTGTACAAGTATGATTAGCCAGTTTGTACTGTACATTTGGAATACTTTTTGAAAATTATCAATATTAGTAAAAGGAAAAGATATGATCTATGATTATTGACACTGGTAATTTCAATAATTTTTCAGCAATACCAAATAAATATAGTGTCTTTCTTTATCTTTTGTCTTAGGAAAAAAAATTCTGTATAATTCTATTCAGTTAGCCTTAAACCTGCCAATTTTGAAAATGTTGAAATAAATTTTTTTTTATATTTCTAGGTAATCTTTGAAATAAAGCACTTAAATAAGTAAATAGCTTAAAAAAGTTTAATAATATCTTGAAAGATTAAATTTCAATATCCATTTTTGACTGACATTCTTTCAGAATATTCCTCTATCTAATGCTGCCTCTACTCATCATTCTTGTGTAAGCGTATCAAATATATTGTACACCCTTTGTCTTTTTCATTTTTGTTTCTTTCTTCCCTGTAAGCACTAAGAAAGCCTACTGTAGGTTCCACTAGGTTCACAAGAAGAAAAACTGGATAAGAGAGTCATGGTTGGAGTCCAGTAGCATAAGTAACAGGCCCACAATACTTATGGTGTGAGCCAGCTAAGAGGGGGCTCCCAATATCATATTCAGCAAAATTCCTGGAAAAAATCCCAGCAAAATTCTTGCAGGTTAGCCCAAGTCTTAACTCAATCATTGATGGGATTCAATGTATCCAATTCAACCCACCCATGAAAACTTTTGAGCCAACTTGGATTTGAATCTGTTCCTTAGAGTGGTAGGCTGATGCCTTTACTGCCTCATCCTGTCACTTTCATCATAGAATGTCAAAGTCCAGTACATCAAAAAGTTTAACTAATACCTAATACGATAAATACAAAACCTTCCTCACTTGTTTCTAGCCGTTTATTGCGGTGTATTGATCATCTTAAAATAGTTCTAGCTACAAATGCATAGAAGTGTAATACCTAATAATTGGATATACTCTTCATTAGAATTAATTGTAAAAATTGTTTTGACATGACTCCATCTGTCATACAAAAATTTAAAATATTAAATACTTGAGAAATTTTAGGAGTATTTTATTTACATAAAATATTTCTCAAGACCTTTATTGTCTCAGCTTTAGAACCTTACTACAGGCAGATCACAGGAGGGTTCTGAAGCAAGACAATAAAGATATCTAAAAAAAAACCTCTTAACTAAATAAAATACTCACTTCTAAAATTTTTCAAGTGTTTTTTTTTTTATTTGGATTTGTTATATTAGGATTAAAATGCCCAAGCATAACACTAATTATAGACATTATATGTTTTTTTCTGTCATCTATTTACTCCTGTAAGAGATGAAATTTTTAATATTTACTAACAATTAATCTTAGTTATACATATTTTAATTTTTCAATATCTTTATGCTTTAGTTCTAAATTAAAAACAATTACATTTTAAAATAGAAAATAAAAAATATGTTAAATTAGTAAAATTTTTGCCAATATAATTAGCAAGTTTTATATCTATCTTGTTAAGTAACCAATTAGTTTTAGCTGTGAAGTTGTAACAAGGGTAAAAAAATAATTGTTGAGAATACAAGGAAGATCCTGCACACATGGTATCATATCATTAATCACGTAACTTTTGAAATCGTAACTCATTGTTGATTGGCTCGTAGAACAATTCACTTGATCCGTAATTCTAACGTCTGTGCCATGTTATATAATAACCAATGTAACTTCTGAACAGGTTTTTAATTAATGTTCATTAAAAAACAACTGCCAAAACGGGTTAACAACACTAATACCAATCAAATAACTCGAAGCAAAATACATTTTATTCAATTAAAACTTGTAAATACACGTGTAATTTTCCAGCTCTTAAAACTTTCGACCCAGTAATTCCCATTTCAAAGAATATTTGACAGTTACTTTTAGGCAAATTTTATATACTGTATGTAAGTATATACACATATCACGTAAATTTAAATTTCTCCCCCTTATTTTGCATCTAAACAGCTAATTTTCCAAAAGTCTTCCGGTGCGCGTTATACGCGATTTCATCTCAAAATTAAAGAAAAAAAATAAAAATCTAAATTTAATATTCTTGCAGAAATAATCAGATTCTTTCTATATTAAAAATACTTTTTTTTTTACTTACTTTCTTTTTTTTTCTTTATTTAAGAGCGGGACCGGAAGTAATAGCGAAACTACAAAAAGTCACCCCAAATTTTGATGTTTTTAACCGATAAACTCCCGCGAGAATAATCTAAAGCATTTCTAACCGTAAAAACAAAATGTAAACAATAAATACGAGTAAAAACCGCATTGTTTGTATACAAAAAAAACAACTAAAATTATTTAAGTTGCGATTATTACTTTTTTTTTACGGAAAATAAAATCGCGTTATACGGATAATTACCTTTACGCTCTTTTTTTTTTTTAAGCTTTCTTCGATATATATAAGTTACGAACGTTCGCACAGATAACAACCTTCTTCCTCCTCACTTGCCTCACTGACACTATACGTTGTGCAATCGCTTCTATATCCTTTTCTACTCATCTAAATTTAGCCTCGCCCGACCAATCCGGAAGGGTTATTTTCATTACTTCATCTACCAAATATGTTATTGGTCGTATCTACATAAACGTCATCGGTTTTTCCGAGTAAAGGTTGCCGCACTGGAACTATCGTTAGGAGTAAATCGACAAATAAACATTAAAAAAAAAAATAATTATAAAAAATTGTAATAAATGTGGGACAATCTTACAAATATAAATTTTAATCTTTATAAATTGATATATTTTATCGTTATTTTTAAATTATTTAATTTTGATTGTAAAGTTTAAATGATCTTAAAATTCTGGATCAAAATCGTGCAATTTTTGTAGACAAAATTATCTACAAATTACGCAAAAATATCAGTTTTTAAAAATTCGAATGAATAAACTGCTTAAATTTTTAATTCCCAGTTTTAAAGGCTTGTCATTTCGACTGTTTTTTTTTTAAAGTAAATTAATATTAAA
This sequence comes from Centruroides sculpturatus, assembly GCF_000671375.1. Taxonomy (NCBI): domain Eukaryota; kingdom Metazoa; phylum Arthropoda; class Arachnida; order Scorpiones; family Buthidae; genus Centruroides; species Centruroides sculpturatus. The sequence goes on along the minus strand of NW_019385232.1, from coordinate 43,738 downwards.
AAGATTAAAACTGTTAATTATTAAAAATTTTAGGAAATCCCAAACGTCACACAAAAGAAATTAATCATCGTTTACTTAATACATCCGCGATATTTACTTTATAATCGCGTGTAGATAAGAGCGCTCGAGATAGGCATCGTCCCTATTATTAACAATATTTTTCCCTATTTTTATAGATAATTTCTGGCGTTTAGAAGTATATTTATATAATTCTAACTTAATAAAAAAAAAACCTGTCGGTAAATCAACTTTTTTTTTCTAATTACAAGTTTAGTTAAAAGCGTATGTTACATAATATTTCCTTCTTAAACATTTAAACTAACAATTAGCTGAAATTGTTTGGAGCAGGAAACAACTCCGGGTGACTATAGAACTACTAAAAATAAATTAATTGTAGCATTTGTTTTTATTTCGAATAGAAAATTCTATATTTCTCTTCCGTTCGTTTGTCGTTTGATTGCATCATCCCATTCTTCATCCATTTATATAATATAATATATATACTGTATATACGTGTGTGCTACACGCCTATACCGGACTGTAAGATTATATAAGTAATGTACACTACAATATTCCACGTGTTTTCGTAACCTTCTAATAGATTACTCTATTACAGGTGTTCTGCCATGTACACCCATCCGGGTCACTAGCGCCTATTTTTCCTGTTGTGTAGACAGTATTAGAAAATGAAACTAATTTAATTTGAATTAATGTTTTAATCATAACTTTAATTACTTAATTAAGTATACAATAAATAAAATTAGTACAAGGTACAACTCGTACGCTACTCCCATTTACAGAGTGTAATTGGAACTGATCAGAGTTCATGTTTTCCTGTCAAAGCCTCTGGAGACGATCAAAATATTTACGAATATTAAGAATCGTGATTTCAAATTACAATTAGTTTTATGAATGGATACGAGTAAATATAATGTATATCTATTGTTATTCCGGGTTGTTATCGATCGATTATATTGCTGTATATGTAAAGAATAAGTTAAGAAAATAATATATAATTTTACCAGTAATATAACGCTGTAAATTATCATTTGATGCGAGTAAAATATTTCAAATTACGACCTTATCGTATAAAGATTTAATAAAATATATGGGGTGGACCAAAATTCGGTTAACCATTGCAAAGATTATTACCGATTTTGTAAAAAAGAAAACCACACTGTTGGAAATTCAGTTTATGATTCACATTCATAGCTGTAATAAAATAAATACCCGATATTTATTCAAAATACAAGGAATATTTATAAGGATAAAGAATAAAAATCTTAATTAAAATCCTAACGTTTATAATTAGCAGTTTGGTTTAATTATAGCTTCAACAAAACTAATTTTATGAATTTTCTTTTTATTCTAGTCAAAAGAAAATTTATAAGCGCACAAACGCATTCAGTCACGAAGTAATTTAGATTATTTACAAATTCTTTCGATCACGAAAAGAATTTTTTTTTTTCCAAGATAAATATAGAAATATTTTTAAACAAAAATCTAAAATTCCTCTAACCGATTAGAAATTACATAAATTTCTTATTAATTTATTCTAATTAAATCAAATTTTATTTATACTCGAATATGAAGATATTTATTAAGCTTTGTCGTCAAATATCTCTGTTTATTTGAGTGTTTTAATTAAAAAAAATTGGAATTTATTACTATAAAGCCTCATGGAAGAATTTTTTTTAAAATATGCATCCTAGAACAGAGGTGAAGAGGGCCAAATCCAATTTAATTAAGAACAATCTCACAAGGCCGCATGTTTCTGTATTCGGCGTATAGTACATGTATAAAATTATACATTAATTAAATATAAAAAAATCTTTTATAACTCAAAGTTCATGACATAGGCCTGCTATGATATCGCGCTAGAACTGAAAGGCTGCAAGATGCCTGAAAGTTCCTGGCCTGTCCTAGAAGATAGTAAAAATTGGATTTATGAAAGAGCTAGGCCTATATGAGACTTCTTATTCTTTATTTGAAATTATTATTTAATTCGAGTCTATAAATAGCATGCCTTTATATATATAAAGCGTAAATAAAGTTAAAATATATTCGTGAAAATCCCAGCTCTTTCACACGCGAGATGATATAGAGCGTAGTTATTAAAGTTCTACGTCATCTCGCGTGTGAAAAATTCGTAATTTTAGCGAATTCATTTTACCTTTATTTAATCGCTATATATATATATATATATTATTAATAGNAAATAAATAAATTTAACAAACCTCACGACACCCCCCAAAAAATATAAAATTAAATGTCGAATATATAATAAATATCGACTTTTTTTTTTTTTAAACTTGAGATTAAACTTAAGTTTTAAATTTTTAATTAAATAATATTTAAATTTAAATATTTGTATAAACGTAGAAACATTTTAGCATCAGTAATAAATTCGAAAAATAAATATTAAATATTACATATGTAAGATATCGATTGTAACAGTTCGCTGGCGGTCACGTGACTTTTCGATCTTTGACCGTGAAAGATCGCGCGTCCAGTCGAGTTAAAGCGATAAACTGGTTTTAATGAAATTGTTTATACAATTATTAAACATCTTTCTACATAATTACTATTGAAACATTTTTTTAAAAGATAAAATACACAAATTTCTGTAGAAAAGTTTATTGTCATATGGGTATTATACTTCGATACAATTAAAACACACAAACACTCCATTTTAAATATTATAATAGGGTCATTTAACGATTATTTTAGCTAATTTTTGCCGAAAATGACTCGAATTTTAGGTGGAAATCGTCGAAATTTCGCTCTTATAACCCGCTACGTCGGGTTACAATTTTTATAGCATCGTCGATCTTATCTCGGTGTTAAAGTGTATTGTGACGTTTTAAAAAATGATTTATTTTTTTAAACGGTAATTTTAGAAGAGAAAACGGCCGGCCTACCATTTTATCCGCTTACAACATCACCGATGTAAAATATTAAAACGAAAAATCATCAAGTAGAAAAAAAAATATATTAATTTCATTAATAGAGTTTGCACGAATATATACGCTAGAAATGTATAAATATTTTTTACATCGCATTAAAATGTGCGAAAAAAAATTGAACATTAAAAAAAATATCTATGTATATATTATGCATATATATTTAAAAAAAAAAATGACGTCACAAGCCGGGTCTTTCCTTTCTTGACCGAAGGGGAAGAAATCCGCCATCTTGAAACGATGCAAGCATTGACCCGACCGAAAGCAAACGATGCTGGGATTGTAACTGTTTATTAAGCAAATGTTATGACATTGCGTTGGAGAAAATTGATCAGAGGAATCGTTTACGACATAAATTAAGAAGGTACGAGGATCCCGATCGCTGACAATGTAACGTTTGATCGGAAACGCAGAGGATTTGTTTGTGTGTACGATTTCTGTTGTTTTATCTCCGTTCGTACGGTTTACACTTCGCAACTAATGGATTGGGCCAGAAGACGGCAATGACTATACGTATTTATCACGGATACAAGACAATGTACACCTATGTCATCTTAACGTGTTGTTTAGGAATCAGTGCGGGTGAGTCCGGAATTATGGAATTGATTGACTTCTTGGCATTAAATGCTGCTCGGATTACCTCTGACCTATTTCCTGGCTCGTAAATTCCTAGCTCCATGCTAAGTCACCATTTCCATATATTCTCTTGCCATTGTTTACTTATAATATACAATTCTTATTTACGGTAAAACCTCCGTTAACGGACACCTTTGCTTCGCGGACATTTTTTACGATCCCAAATCCTTCGAATAGGACGTATCTTATATTTACCTCTAAACAACGGACAAACTGATCGGTGTCCGCTATTCGGAGGTTCTACTGTACTTCCTTACACAGTAAACTAGTGGTTAACGTGGCTCGGATGCTCTTAATGGTAATTTTATGTAGAGATAATTGTCCCGTGCCTTCCTTTTTTTTACATTTTACGTTGTTATGTTATTTTAAGAGTTTTTTTGGAATTTTACACCTTAAAAGTGGCCTGTTGAAATTTTTTAAAAGCTTTCTGATGTCGCATTCTAAATAAATATATACATTTGTTAGATTTGTTTTACATTTTAGAGAAGTGGACCGAATATTAAATATGCAAAATTATTGGAAGATGTCGAGCGTGGATTATTAATGTCTGATTGAGTCCGTCTAGTTTTTCTTGCCCGAAAATCGATTACCAAAACAAATAACTGATGGGAAAATATATAAACAATGTAATTTTATTGATTATATAAACAAATTTTCACTTAAATTTACTTTTTTTTTTTTTTTCATTGATCTTATATAAAGGTAAAGTTTATCCTACTTTTCTGTTTGTATTCAAATAAATTTAATTCGTAAGTAATGTTTAAATAAATTTATATAGGATCTGTAGGAAATCTTTTGTATTTTGATTTCCTATACAATACATTTCTAATATTAGTATATATAGTACATTTAAATTGAAATGAGGAATGCACTTCAATTGATTTTAATGTAGAATAGTTAATTATATCATTTTCTCGTAGGCTCTTTTTTATTTATCCGGTAAGTGTTTAAAATGAAATCTTTTATCGATTTTCATTTTATTGTAAAATGTAAATGATGACGATGTAACTTTCTGTATGTTTTGATGATAAATCACAAATATTAAGTAAAACGTAGCATATATCTTAATATTTCTGTTTTATTCTTGAAGATTGCGTACGGCAGCTTTATTCTCTGGTCGTCTCGTCGTCTTTTAACTTCTGTTACAGCATCAATTGTTTGCCTTGTATTTATTGAATAAATTAGAATGATGTGAAGAGCTTTCATTTAATATTTATGGTAGTTTATTAATAGGAAGTTTTTAATTAAAATTATTTATCACATCATATTTAAAAACATTACAGTAGAAAGGTTTAAAAATTTCAAATAGAAATAGTAATTCTTATTTTTTTAATTTTTATAGCCGTATAATACTAACTTTTAGTATATTTTTGTCCTATGACGCTATCTATATCGTAATTATCGTTCTCTTTGATGGTATAGTATGGTCGTTTAACAAATGTAAGAAAATAATTAAAAATTAATTTTATTTTAATTACATCAACAACATTTAATTGTGTACAAGTTAAAAATGATAAAGAAGAGGTAAATTAGTATTATACAAAATTTAAATGAAGGTAAATTAATATAAATGTGACATTCTACTTTATTTCCACATTTCATTTTCATTTATCATTTATTCATTCCAACTAAGATAATTTATAAAATTAGTGAGGTTATTTTCTATAATATTGTCAAATTGGATATTTTTTTTGTTTCAGTTATTAAGGTGAATATGATTGATTTTATTTGTTTATAAACTATTATAAAAGATATTCAGAAACGATCATAGTTTCTTTGAAATTATTTATTAATGTGGAATGTATGCATTCTGAATTATTCTTGAATGCTTATAAGCTTTTATATTTATGGTTTTATTATCCTATTTTGTATATTTTATTTACTATTTCTGAACTTTAATTAAGTAAAATGTTTAATATGTATCAATTGAAATGTTATGTAAACAGGGAAATTTTTCTTTGCATAATAGTATATTTTGAGGATTCTGTTTGTCATACATTCTATTAAAAATATAAGATACGAAACAGAATTGCATAATAAAAATTGATGATGAAGTAATGAAAAACTATATTATTTATTGAAAGTATGTTTTAGCTAATATGAATACTGGTAGAAATTCTAAGAAAATAATAATAATAAATGCTAATTCAGAAAACCAAAACAAATTTTTTATTCAGAAATGTTCTAGTTCTTTTAAAAAGAACATCATCAGCTTTGAAATTGCAAAGTACTGTACATTAAAATAAATTTGAAATTTAAAATTACGGGAAAATTACAATTATAATTCGTTATAACGTATACTTTGTAATTTCAAAGCTGATAATGATCTTTTAAAAGAATGAAAATGTTTCTGAGTAAAAAATGTTTTGGTTTTCTGAATTTAGCATTTTCTCTTATTATTTTAAATATGGCACAAATTCCAAATGGTATTTTTGTTGATTCTAAGAAAAAACTTCAACTTAACAATAATTTGACAAACAAAATGTTCTAATGGAGCATATTGGGTCTACAAATTAAAAAAAATAGAATATAATTTCAATTACTTTGAATTTTAATAAATATTTATCTTTAGGGTTATTTGTACTTATGCAACCAGGTCTAAAACTTTAATTTTTTGAATGCAATTTCCAAAAATGAACTTTTTAGGTTTTTATAAATTGTATTCTAAAAAAGTTTTAAACTGCTTGGTCCAAAAGTATTTGGGATTGTATTTTATTTGTTTAATTTGCATTTATTCCAATCAAGCAGAATTTTTTTGCCCAATAGAGTTTTCTTAGGTATTATGATGTATTTGATCAGTGTAGAAATGCCCTAAGCTGTATCATTTTCTAATAATTCTAAATATTTAGAAGAGATGAAATTATTTTTTAAAATATTTAAAAAATTTTCATAGGTTGGAATTTGAAATTTCCCACTGTTGACTGTCTGTTGTCCTTCCTGAAATCTTGTTAGGTAGATGAAAATCAAGACCAGATACGGAAAGCTTAGGGACTGGAGGCCTCAATTAACTATATTTGAACTTCTGGTCTTGACCTGGAGTCATGTGATTTTTTAAAATTAAAATATGATAAAAAATTGTAGCCTGGCATTGTGACAATGTCACAAAAATCCAATTTTTACCAGTAATTTTTATATTTATCAATAAGTCAAAAAGAGTATAATGCCTTATTAAAGTATTTTGAATATGATCTTACTGAAAACTTAAATTTAATAGCATTCAAGTGCTGATTCTGCTATAATTGATCAATAAAACAAAACTGCTTTATTTAGATAGCTAAATTATTTACTTGACAAGAAATGTTTTTGGTCTATTCTAGTCCATGCAAAACCTGAGGCTGGTTTAAAGACAGACCAAAAACATTTGTCAAATAAATAGTGTGGCTATCTAAAAAAAAAAAAGCAGTTTTATTTTATTTTATTGATTGGTACATAGTAAAAGACGGTGTTAAGGTTGTGCAGTTTGAAGATTAAAGTGCATCTCTTTGACATTATTGTTTCTCAATTAAGAATTTTTATTAGAAAAACAATAATGCATGAAGATTATAACACTTCTTTTGATTTAAAATCACAATTATTTGGAATATCTAAAATAATTTTATTTCTGTTCTGAAAGACTATGATAAATTAATAAAATTTTGTTTTTTTAACCATCTTGAGATGCTAAAACTAAAATTTTAAAATTATTTTGCTTCTTTTAAATTTTTAGCTATAAAAACTCAAGATATTTTAAGTTATATTAATGATTTTAATATCTTAGATATTTGAAATTTTAGTAAGAAAATACTGCATGAGTGATGTTTATTATTAGTGCAGTAGTAAATAGAAAACAAAGTACCAGTTACTGTATTTCCTTGATTGTAAGATGTATATTTTTGTACATATTAATGTCTGAAATCAGGATTTCTTATATTCATTGTTATATAAGACAACCAGTTTGACTACTGGTAGAATTCTGAGCAAGTTGGAACACAGTTTATCATCTGCATGTAAGCAAACTTCATCATATCTATTGATTCTATCATTATTTCTGTTATGCGCATGGGTAATACTAGTGTTGTATTCAATTAAGATTTGCTCTTTATTTACCATTTTAAAATGTCTTTGAAAACGTTATATTATGTCACAATATTGAAATAAAAAATATACAGTAGATCCCCCTATAAAACCGTTTCCTATAGTTATGATTCCTATAAAAATTGTGGCAGTATCCGTAAACAACGGTAAAAATAACTCCTATAATACGTAAAACGTCATCGGGCAGCCGAACTACTTTCCCGCCGTCCGTAGCGCCACGCTACGGACGTTTAGGCGGATAAATTGAGTTTAGTATCGTCTGTTCATATAATTATATATAAATTAGGTACTGTACATATAATTATATATTAATTATATATAAATTAGGTACTGTATATATAATTATATATTAACTTAATTTATTGTAACTTTATTATAATTAAATATATATTTTTCGCCGTCTAGCGTCACGCTACGGCGAGTTAGGCGACCTATCGTCTGTCCAGTACTGTAATTTTATACATTTCTTGTGAAAGAAACATTTCTTATTTAACGGCCATAAAAATTATTTATATTAAGGATGTCTCCAAAGGTCAACGAAGTTTTCGCAGAAAAATAATATCAGAAATCGCGGCCGCGGTTTGATGCGCTGTTCCGCGACGAAACCAAGCTTTAGCAACGGGCGTAGTCGAACGGTACACACTCGGTAAGCAATCCTACAATTTTTTGTTTATAACGTAGTTTATACGGATTATTTTCAAAAAAATATACGTATTTTGGAAATGTTGAGTCGAATTAGTCTAGAATCGATTAATTTTATGAAAGAAAACCTTTCAAACAGCCGTAGTCCGTAAACTATGATTCCTACAAAATTGATTCATAAAGAACGGAACATATCTACCGTCTTATAGGGGGATCTACTGTACATTCAAAAAGTGCATGGAAACAATACTGGTGGCATAGATAAATATATTGTGTTTATTTATTTTAACATTTCGATCAAAATAAAAATGAAAGATAATTCTATAGATTTATGCCATTATAGATTAGCAAAATATAATTTTTATGCACTTTCAGTATTAAATTGGTAGTTCATTTGTAATTGATGACATCTTAAAGTTGATGGAAATTACCAGCAAAATTAAGATACCAGTTAGGATTAACAACTGGTTCCACCAATCATCTCTGATGATAATCAAGGTTAAAAGAGATGATTGGTTGAGCCTGTTGCTTGTCGTCGTGTTATTTTGCTCCTCACGTGCATACTTTTAGCAGTGAAGAAATACGTTAATCAAGTATTTTTTATATTTATATATTTTGTGCACGTCTATATTATTTTCTCTATAAAACTTTATCCACGGTCTTACTGAAATAATGTTGCAATGTAACATTTATGTTTATAGCATCCGTTTGTAATTTCAGAAGTCTTTTGAACTATGTGGAAATAGTTACATTGTAAATGGTTTGATGCTCTGCACTACACAGTTTTTATATTTTCACTGATATTTAAATGCAATGAACACTTTTGCAATTATAAGTATTATAAAACAAATAATTAAAAATTTCACATTAAATTATAAATATTTTTAATAAAATATAATATCTATCTACTAATGACTGTATTGTTCCATTATCATGCAATCAAAGGATTTTTAAATATGGATATAAAATTGTGAGAATATTTTCTTACTGCAAAATTTTCATTTTTGTATTTATAAAATTTTTAAAATCATTTTATGCGTGTTTTTAACATAATGCTTTTAAAAACTTCAAAAAAATTATGCAAAATTACCAGAAATTTCTAATCATTTATAATGAGAATGAAAAAGGGAAAAATAACTGAAATGAATTTCACATTAAGAACGTTATAAATTTTTTATTATATGTTTACTTTTTGATTTGTAAGTAATTTAATAAGAATTATCAATCGATAGGTCTTATATCCTTTAATTTCTTCAATTTAATTTTTTGTCTTTTATTTTTGGAATTGACAAAATAAGATTAAGTTTTTCATAGTAATTACATTGGTCTGGAAGTGAAGATTGAACAAGGTATAGGTAGTGTAATTGACAACACGTGCATGAAATAAGCAGGAGATGTGGGGCCTGCTATGGATTGATATTCTCTTCCAGAATATTCTAAATTCATTAATTTGTTTCTAGTTATTAAATTTAACATAAAATGACAGATTAATGCCTACCTGTAGTCTAAATTACATATATTTATACGTAATTAGCCATATTATAGCCCAGTTAAAACTGGCAGTATTGTTTGCTTGTCATAGTAAAGTTGGAATTATCAAGGTTAGATTTTACAATAAGTTGAAATAGTTAATAAAGTTTTATTGTATTATATCAAGGAAACATATTAGAATTTTCTTGATAAATATTGAAATTTTTGTATAGAAAAGTTTTGAGCATGTACAGGGTTCCAAGAAGTTATTGCGCAGTGGATAATGTTTTAAAGAAAATTTTAATAAAAGTGAAGTTTTACATAAGATTTTGCAGCTTTTCCTACTGCAAATGCTAGAGATATTTCCCAGAAGTCCCAAAATCCAGGGGAGTGAGGTCTGGAGACCTAGTGGGCCATATTCCAGAGAGATTAGGAGATTATTTGGCAAAGAAATCTTCCAAAACAGGAACATCTATGAGCAAGCAGTAACACCCCCTACTACAAAGTGGAAATGCGGGACATACTATACAACTTGTGGGTCTTGTATGCAATGCCACACACACAACTTTAATGTCATTACAAATTTATTGCTGCGCAATAACTTTTCAAAAACCTGTATAATATATTCCTTCTATACATATGTATACAGTTTACCACAAAATATTTAATTTAATTTTTATATTGTTTGCCATATATTCTGTATTTATTTAGCTTCAAGAATGCTTTTTTATGATAAACGTATAGCAGAGTAGCATTATAATTATATTGTTCAAGACTTGAGTTTTTAATTGTTTTGAGTGAACTAGTTCTGGATTGTGAATGCATTGGAATCATCTTCATATTAAGATGTTCACATTTTATGAGTTATTATTTTATATTTATTTATAAGAATATTTATTTTAACAGGACCTAGATATAAATGTTTTCTCGAGTTCTTTAACTAGTTATTTATTGCAACATTCAATGTTAGAAATCATTGTATATATGCCATATTCTTTGAACTATAAAATGAAAACTGTGTATTTCTAAATTTCAAGTGTTGAATGGACAGTGTAATTCTTGAATGTATTTTGCAGTATTATTGATAATTTGTATTGATCAATCAGTTCCATAAATCTTGTCAGTAAATTGTTAATGAATATGATTTACTCTTTTTGTTCATCTATATAAAATATTTTATGAACAGAAAGACATTGTTTAGGGTGTGAAGAATGGCTAGGAACTCCTTGTGTGCTTTGCCAGGCCAAAAGTGTGTCATTAAACATTACTTCTCACCTGGGATTTCCCTATCCATCTTGTCTTGTTTATTAGAGAATTGTTGGACCTTATCATCAATATAAAATAAAATATTTGTTGTTAAATTTTACATCAAAGATGTTTGATACAAAGTGGATTTTTATCACAGTTTATTTATTTTTATATATATTATTTATTTATATTTTTAAAAATCATTTTTTCGTTTGATTTAGAGCTCCATTAAAAATAACATCTCAAAATGATTACTTGTTTACCTGAAACATCCAAGAACTTTATTTATATGTGAGTGATTGGATACAAAATGTAATCAGTAACCATGTGATTTTGAACTTGTTTCTAAAATATATCTTTATCCTGGATAAAGATCTTGTATGTTTTCTCAATTTTTTCAATTTTAAATCATTTTTGTCTTTTTTAGTTAAATAAATTTTTTTTGAATAATACAAATGGAAACTCATATATTTATATCAATATATAGTAACTGTGAAGTTTTGCCATATCTATTTTGCTATCTGTTTTGGAATCTTAATGTAATTAGTAATTATAAACACTATTTTAATTAATTTATTAATACTTTGAATAAATCTCTTAATAAAAATTAATTGTAAAATAAAAACAGAATGAGGATTTACAAATTTGAGTTTTTTATTTTCATATATATNGTTTGGTTACCAGTATCAGTATTTATACCTTATCATACTAAATCTGTTATTTTTTTCTAAACTATAATAAACTTGTCTGTAATGACAGATAATGAAAAAATATTTTGAAACATACTAATAGCATTAATCAGATGTTACAGTGTCATTCTATAATGACAGTGCTGTAGATTTCTACAAATAAAAGTATGCTTTAGAAATTACTACTGAACTTTTTATAAGGTAACCAGAATTATGCAAATTTTAAGTGCCTATTATGAAGTGATACAAATGAAGATATGCATGTTTTTGTTAAATTTACTTACATTTTTTTAATATTTCGAGAAATGAGCAAATATAACAATACAGAATTCATTTCTGTTTGTTTCTTTTCAATTTATATACATAATTTGACTAAAGAGTGTTGATTATATTTTTCTAAAGAATAGAGTGTATTAAAAACTTAACAATCTTGGTCACTTTCCTTGGAGATAGCCTTTTTGATTTTTCATGTTGACAATACCAGATGTGTTGAGATTCATTTGTAAGTATTTCCAGGTTTAGTTCTTTCAGGGAATTTGTATCTGGTCAAAAAATATTCTTAAAATATGAGAAAGTTGTTTCAACTTCTGTGCTACTAGTAGATACTTGTTTAAGTAAACTTCTAATTGCAGTATTACAAATTTTTAGATTTTCAAACCCAGAAACAAAAAAATTTCCATTAGGTTATTTGTAGGTTTACTCCATGATTTCTGGACAAGTTAGCTTTATAGTAAGCAATTTCAATATCTAGAATTTCCTGCCATACTCTTCAGGTATTGTGTAAATTGTACAGAATTTATGTGCAGTTAATATATTACAATTACTTGCACATCACTAATTACATGCATCCTGAAATTTTGATATAGATCTTGGGAAAATATAATTTATTTAAAATAGATTGATACAGAAATTTAAATTTTGTGGTAGTGGCATGAGGAAACGATGTTCTGATCATTATTTTTTCTCTCCACAACACTAAAAGATGGGAGGGAGATTTTAGGCACTCATTTATATTCAATTTTATTTATTATAACATTTTAGCAGTTCAATATTTTATAATAAAATCAAATTACTGGTAATGTGAACGTAAGTGCAAAATTTTTTAAAATCAGTTTTCATAAATTTTATGCATAAATATGCAATTTATGAAAAATGATTCAAAACTTGTTTTTTTTTTAATTAGCTAGTAATACTGTAATTGTATTTTCTCAATAATATTTAACCATGTTCTGGGTTTACTTCAACCAGTATGCAAAATATACATTTTATGCATTTTGGTTGCATTAATAATTTATAATAATTATAAAACTAAATAACTTTATCTTAAGATTTGTTTTCATGATTTTCAAAATAATTTTTGAAGAACTAAAAACCTATAGTAAGAAACACACCCGGTTTCTATTTGCTGAGTTTTTCCTTTATTCCAAACAGGCTTTTACATTCATCTGTAAAAGCCCGAAGATCGCCTAACTAAATAGGCTGAAAACGTTTGGAATAAAAAAAACACTTTGCAAATAGAAATCAGGTTTGTTTTTTAGTATAAGTAATTAATATTTGCTGAGAAGGAAATAGATAGAACTAAAAAGCATTCGTAAGAATCATTAAAATAAATAAAAGATAAAGAAAAATGATGGACATTCAAGTAATGTGAAAATAGAAAAATGCAGTATAGGCTTGTGATTATAGATTTTTTTAAATTAAAATTTGAATTTTCATTTCAGAAGATGCAAAAGAACATACTATTCTTAATTAGAATGTGAATGATGCAGAAAGGAACTGTGTGCTAAGTGAATTTCACTAGATTCTTTTAAATCATTTAAGATTCAAAATTGCTTTGCTTAAAAACAAATTTTACCTACTTATTTTGCAGCTTTTTTTATTCCTGCTTTATTTTCTTTGTATTCAGTCATGTATGACTTCCTAAAATCATCATCATTTTTTAAATTTTCCAACTGGAATTTTAATGTGTGAATCTAAAAGAATACAACAAAGGAAAAGTCTGTGTTGAAGTAATTTTAAAGGCCATAGTAGGATAAGCATGGTGAATCAACCTCAGTCAGATAATGGGATGAAAATTGGCCCAAAAGCAGATATCAGTGAATGATAATTAATGCCCAATATTGGACCAAATTTTTTCATGAATTTTGAGATTATGTATATATCTTTTGAATTTTCCAAAATATCACTGTTTCTTTGCATCAAATTGCAAAGTAAAAAATATATTATTTCTGGAAAAATTGAGACACACAGATTGTGTATTTGAGAATATTTTCTAGCATGAAATTCAATGGAAAAAACTCAAAAAGTTTTCAAAAAATGATTTTACTGGTTCAGAATGTATGACAATTTCAAAAATATTTAGGTATCTTTATATTACTCTATATCTATACTACAAAAAATTGTAGACTTTATTTGCCAAATGCAACAATCATACTTTTAGAACTGCATTGTAGTTTTTTATGCTGTGAATTATTTCTTAAGGAAAGGAACATTAATCCACACCAATGCTTGTCTTGGGACACTATCAAGTGGTGATGGCGAGTGGGTGACAGACATCTGGGCAACAAAATAAGAGATGAACAATAGATGAAATGCAATTTTTTTTTGTTTTCATTATAAAAATCACTATTTTCTATTGATCTATTACCTGGTAAATTTAAATAATTTTTAAGAAATGATGAACTTTCTTCTTAAAAAAGATTATTTAAATTTATGAGTTAAAAGAATGAATTTGTAATTAACAAACATATTTATACAGATTACTTACTATATTTATTTATTTATTATTACTAGTAAATAGAAAAGTCTCAAAGAATAATTCATATCTACCTCCAAAATTAACAAATATACTTAAAAACAAAGACAATAATTACATAAAATTAAAAATACAAAAAACAAAAAAGTATAAAAGTTCTTCAAAAGAATTTGTTTTCCAAGAACTGCTTTTCTTCGATGCACTTTGTACACGTTGTAAACTGCTGACGTACAATAATTAACGATGCTATAGTACATTATTTGAAAACATTTCCTTTTCCTAAGTTGGAAATAACTCGTAATATACAGGGTGTCTCAGTTAAACGTTTCAGAACTTCTAAGAGGGGTAGGATGCATCCCGACGACTCAGAATCATATAGCAATGCAGGGTTGGAAATGCTTTCCTGAACTGGTGATGTACACAGAAACAGCTAACCTCTGGTGCAGGCTTGCAAAGAAATTATGGCTGGTAATATGCCTCATCGGATATCGTTTCGCATACAAGCACTGTGTGGCTGGCCCACTACAATCTGCAGGCCCATACACCAAATACATATCGGCTAACTCTGTGTCCTTGTGCGAAATGATGATTTCCTGCAAGAACGCTCAGAACTTTTGCGCAACGCCATTTACCGCGTCAGGAAAGCATTTCCGATCCTACATTGCTATATGATTCTGAGTCATTGGGATGCACCCTACCCCTCTTAGAAGTTCTGAAACATTTAACTGAGACACACTGTATATAACCAATTTTACAAAAAAATAAATAATATCTGTCAAATTGTGTGCTTGCTAAGCATACAAAAATTATTAAGTTTCTGTCGCCCAGATGACAATCAGCCGGTTAACCATTGCCTACTTAACTGTCACCCGTTGTGAATTGCCCACTTGATTATTACCTAGTTGTGTACCCGCTTGCCTTTTCACACCATCATTATTTTGTCAACGTTATATGTGTGTTTCATGAATACTTCTACATAAGATATATTATTTTTCTATTTTTTAATACATTTTGTAATATATATAACAAAGTTTAGTTTTTTACCTACATTTTTCCTTTTTTTTTTATTAACATGACATCTCTGCAGTAAGTTTGTGTGAAACAATGGTAAATTTGTTAAAAATTTGTATATTCTTCTAGATTATTAAATTAAATGAATTATGTAGTGATGTGTGCTATTTCTGTTTTGTTTTTAAATCATTCAGTTTCTATTTCATTTGATTTAGAGAGAGTGAAGCCAAAGGTCTTTGAAAATGACCAAAAATATTTGTCATTAAAGAGACTTTTGCTGCTTTAAAAGATTGAGTGAGTTTTAATATCTATTGAAGTAGTTATTATTATATTATTTTTGGATCTGTTGTTTCAGATTCTTTGATCTGACTAAATTTCCCACTTCACTTAGCTTCCTGCCAAACTTGTGTTTATTTTTATTTTCTCCCTCCTCTCTGGGTAGGCAGGGTTTTTGTTTGATGCATAGATTTTTTTTTTACAGAATTTCATTTCAGTTATTGTTTATTTCTATGCCATTATTATTATTATTTAAGTTATCAGTTTTTGATAGTATACACTTTCTTCAAACTTTCTGATGTATATGTCGTCTCCATAATCAAGAATTTTACATTATTTTTATCTATTTTGTAGTTAATCACAGTACAATGTTTGTAAAATGCAGAATTTATTCAAATGCATTTTAAATTGGTTTCATGTTCTTCACAAGAAAATGTAAAACTGGAACCAGTTGGAAATATCAAAAAATATAACCTTTTCCTCTTTCTAGCAAAATGTTTATTAATGGAACAAACAAATGTTTTTGGCCGGATTTATAGGCCTACTTCAGGTCTATCGTCAACTCTAATACAAGAAATATTCTATTAGAGTTGACTATAGACCTGAAGTAGGCCTATAAATCAGGCTGAAAACATTTGCTTGTTCCATTAATAAACATTTTGCTGGAAAGAGGAAAATGTTATATTTTTCTATATTTCACGTTCTTTAAATAGTGTTAAAAATTTTCTTTTTATTCTGGCTATGTATTATGTATAATTTGAAGTTTTTACATGTGCGAGGGATGCTATGTACTGTTGCCTCTGAGTGCTGTTTTTATTGTGGATGTGTATCCAAAAATAAATGAAAGAGAGGGGTGCTAAAATGGCCAACGGTTGCAATTTTGAGTTGGAATTTGAAGTATTCAAAGAGTGGCAGTTGAGCAAACCCATCAAGTTTAGTTGTAAATTGAGTATTCTTTAATTAAATCTTAGTTAATCAGTCATTTTGTAGTTTTGTGGCATTCTGATACATCAAAGGACTGGTAGAAGCTAACAATACTACATTTGATTTTTCACATTTTTGTGTGTTATCTGTTTCTTTTGGTTTTAATATTAGATCTGTTATTTATTAAATGGTATTAGAGTTATTATATATTTATACAGACATTTATATATACAGTAGAACCCCTCTAATCCGTCACCTTTGGGACTGGGGGTATGGTCGGAACGCAAAAAAGGTCGGATTATCAGAAAAAAGTAAAATAAACAATCTTCCCCTTTGTCCAGTCTTTGTAGCACTGCTAATTTTTCATTTAATGAAAGAGTAACGTGTTTATGTTTCACTCCTGGCATGTTAAAAACACGCACAAAACTGTACATGTACACACAATGTAAAACATATACTGTAATGAACACAGAAAAACGCCACGGACGGTGAGTCACCGACGAGTCGGGACAAGTTTCTCGACTCCGACCACGGTCGGATTAACCGGAGTGACGGACTAGCCGAGGGCGGACTAGAGGGNCAAAACTGTACATGTACACACAATGTAAAACATATACTGTAATGAACACAGAAAAACGCCACGGACGGTGAGTCACCGACGAGTCGGGACAAGTTTCTCGACTCCGACCACGGTCGGATTAACCGGAGTGACGGACTAGCCGAGGGCGGACTAGAGGAGTTCTACTGTAGAAACTTTTTGTAGTATTTTTCATTATTATTTCTATTATTGTCTGTTTTTTTCCCACTTTATTACTCTATTTGGACAGTTATTTAGTATCTTTTTCTCTTTTAAATTTGATACACTAAAACTTGCCCAAAACGGTTCCTGAATAAAATAGAAACCTGTCTAAATGGAAAAATATTCGGTACCATGTGATTGCTGTTTACACAGGTTTTACTGTGTTTCTTTTTCTTTAACCTGTCGATTTGTAGTTCTATTTATGAATTTTTTGTATTCCAGACAGATGTTTCTTTTAATATAGTATGAGTTACAACCTATGATTTTGTCTGTCATGTGGTCTTTTTTTAAGTGGAGATTTCTAACTTATTTTCATATCTTTGAATTTAATATGTAAATAGTTTAATATATTTTTATTCTCCTTTTTCCATTTCAAATTGTAATTCTTTGCAGCAATTGTTTATGATATTTGTAAGGTTATTAATTTTAATATTGTTACATTCGTGAATGATCAGTATGTCATCAATGTATCTTGTGTAGAGTATTATGCCTTTTATTTCCTTGATCATTTAGTCTGTCTAAAGAAATAATTCACAGCAAATGCAACAATGTTAAAGAAAAGTACAAACAATTGATAAAAAGGGCAAATTGTGTGTGATAAAAATAAATCGTGTACCAAATTACAAAAACAACTTTTTTGAGTTATCTAACATGTTATGATGTGAATATACTACTGAATTTAGTTTTTAATTAATTTTTGGCAGAAAATTTCTAAAACTCAAAGACAGTGCCATGAGTGTAAACTTTAGAAATTAATGTTAAAATTTTCTAATATACACAATCTTTTGTTTTGCAGTTATTATAGTAATGGCCATTTTTTGCTTTGTGATTTGATGTAAAGAAACTGATATTTTGAAAAATTCAAAAATAAATGTTCATACATAGCCTCAAAATTTGTGAAAAATTTAGTCTAATGTTGGTAATTAATCTTTTGCCAATACCTACTTTTGGGACAATTTTTATTTCATTATCTGACTGGAGTTAATTCACAGTGGTTATCCTACTATGGCCTTTAGATTGTTTTTATGAATGTTTATGCTAAGTGATACTAATTTCGCAATAAATAATTTCATCAATTACTTTGTAGACCTGGGTCAGCGAATTGCTTTTATCAAGAATGCATTTGTTTATATTTCTCAAGAAAGTTCTTTAGAGTAACACGAGCATTGATATTGTACTAGATAGGATTTTAGAACTAATTTTACTTAACATTCATCTAACAAAATGTCTACATTATTGTTGAAAGTATCGATTAGAATGCAATATTTGTTTAAACTCAGAAATATCTGGAAAGTTTGCTGTATAATATTCTAAAGATAAGCGCTAGATCCTCGAAAAATGTTTAGTCCGGTAAAACTTATGGCTTCTATACCATTGGTTGTCTTCTATATCTCAAAAACTTAGAACGATGGACTGACTTTTGAAGTTAGAATTGAAAATAGTACTTGATAAAATAAAATAACAAATAGATAAGGACTGGACAATAATTTCAAAATTAAGTCTAACATGAGTCACATGCATTATTTCTATAATATGTAATCTTTATTTTTCTTATTATTCACAACTGGTGCATCATGAAATGTTTGTATATAGGTCTTATAAATAAGTAAAAAGCCAAATACCATTATATATACTGGTTTGACTGGTATATGTATCTATATTTAATATTATTCAATTGGTTGAAGGAAGTCCAGTAGTTATTATCAATATAATGGTTGTTTAGTAAATACATTATATTAAGGAAAACTGAAACAGCTTATTTTGAATGAGATGAGAATCCCAACTTTAAAATTTGTATTTCTTCTATATTTATAGAATTCAACAATTTCAATGTTTTATTTTTAAAATATTCATTATTTGTTTATCCTCATTCACCTGTGTTTAATCACTAATGATTATTATACTCACATTAATTTTGAAAACAAAATTAAATGTATCACATGACTTTTAGTGATATCCTATTTAAATCACACAGTAGTTGTTAAAAATGAAGAAGTTTGCTGACAAACAATATGAAAAATATTTTTGAGTATAAAGAAAAAAAATTTTGTTATTTTAGCTAAATGCAATAAATTACACAATTATAATTGTACTGTATATAAAAATTTCAAATTCAAATAGTTCTTGTTTCTATTTTACTGTCTTTGTGATTTTTACTTGAATATCTATTCCCTTACTCTAATTTGTAGAAGCTTTCTTATTTGTTATTCTTATGCATTCACATTATTAAAAATGTTGAAAAACAATTTTAATTAAATTAATAATTAAGAAAAAGCATATGAAGGGTATATAATAAATAAGAAATACTAAAATTATTCCATGGACAAATTCTTATTTTACTTTCTTCCATATTTGATTTTTGAAGCAAATTGAAGATGGTCTGATCTAAAGCTGAAAACATTTAATAAATTATTTTTTAATTACTTGAATAAGCAATTTTATGTTTTCATATTATACATTTGAGAACCCTTGTGTAACTTTAATATATAGTGTATGTAGAAACAGACTAACATCTTTGATTAACTTCCCTTGCTAATACATTCATTTTGGATTCATAATCTTCCAAGAAAAACTGGACAAGAGGAAAATCCAAAAAGAGAAGGATTGAAAATGTTAGTCAGTTTCTACATACATGATATATTGGAGTTGCACAAGGGTTCTCAAGTGTATAATGTACAGCAACTCTAATCTATAGAGAGTTTATGATATTCGAAGTTTTATATTTATTAAAATATTGCATTTTTTTATGTTCACATGGAATTGTCAATTTTAAATGTAATATGTATGAAATATTTTGAAATAAAACACTATATTTAGATACATTAAACATAACATGATAATGAATATTAATCTATCAATCTTTATTCTTTCAATACAAGGTTTATGAACTTCCATATCTTTAAAACTTTTTATAATTAAATGTTTCAAGATGAACATTACCTATACAAGAATAATTTATATATACTGTGCATAATTTATCATATACTATTTTGCATTTTAATTTTAATGGTTTGTTTTCACAAAAAAACTACAAGGCTTTAAAACCATTATAAATCTTTAAAAAATTTAATGTTTCATTAGAAAATATTTAGAAATGGCGTAAATTATTATTTTATAAGAAGTGCAATCAATATACTGTTGAAATATAAATTACACATTAGCTCTGTAATCATCATGACTTTTCAAATGTTTAAATAACTTGCAATTATATTTCTCTAATGTTTCATCAAACTTTACTATTTTCTGACTTAAATTATTTTAAAAATTTCAAACTGAGCTCAATTATTACTATTATATAATACTGTATTCATTCAGTCTTCTGTTACTACATACAAATAATATGTATGTATGTATGTATCAAATATAAATATCTGTAAGCCTGACATTTATATTAAAGCCAAACAATTGCCATATTAGATTGGGCTGTATTACTGCTATTAATATTTATAGAGATATAAAAG
The DNA here is from genome assembly GCF_000671375.1 of Centruroides sculpturatus. Lineage (NCBI taxonomy): Eukaryota > Metazoa > Arthropoda > Arachnida > Scorpiones > Buthidae > Centruroides > Centruroides sculpturatus. Next base: position 22,790 of record NW_019385232.1, on the reverse strand, counting down.
TAGAGGAGAAGGTGGTATTATGGAACACTGCGGGTATTATGGAACCACCCCATTTCGAACTCATAATAAAGGCGAACTGTAGCGGAATGTGGCTGAACTGAACTAGGCAGACATCCATAGCAAGGGAAAAACCCGTTTTACTTCAGTTAAACGGTTGTCCGTNTTCTATATATTTTTCCTAATATATTTATTTATAACAGAAAGTAACATTTTATTTTATTCTTTTATAGCTATGTATTTTTTTTGGCTATTAATCCGGACTTATCATACCATGATTTCTGAGGAAACTTGTTGTTTTTCTTTTTATTTCTTAGTAAACTCTAAACTCCAAGATGTACAGTACATTTCATTCAAGAATGCTCCAACTGAAAAAGGGTGAAAACCCAAAATGTACATCTTGTAGTTTAGAGTTTACTAAGGAATAAAAAGAATGAAACCAAGTTGAGTTTCGTTAGAAATCATGGTATGATAAGTCTGGATTAATAGCCAAAAAATACGTAGCCGTAAAAGAATAAAATTCTAAAAAGAAAATAAAGGACTAGAAGCTTTACAAATAAAAAGTAACATGTTTGAAAAAATATCAAAATCTGTAAAATTAACTAGAATTTTTAAAATATATTTCCATTACTATTTATTGATATGCTGTGATCAAAATGTTTGCTAGAGAAGAAATAAATCTGTATTATAAAAATTGTAATAATTCTATGATTATATCAGTTTCTTTCGTAATTACTTTGAAAGTTTTTAGTTTTAAAGATTTAACACAAAAAGACTTCTAATAATTTAACACTGCGTTGAGTAATAACAATCCATGAAACCTTTTTATAACAGTGTTGTCACCACCTGAAGCAGACCTCGGTGGAGGTTGAAAACATTCGTGAAGTTTGTTACGGAGACAACACTGTTATAAAAAGGTTTCATGGATTGTTATTTTAAAGATTTGTATATTAATTGTCAATATTAAGTTAATATAAGTAGTCATATGAAATTTAACTTTTAACCACTTACAGTAGATAAATGATTTCAAGATTTTAAATAATAATACAAATTATGTAAATTATAAAAAAATTTAAGATATATTTAATTATTGATCAACTATTTTAATATAAATGTAACAAGATCATTTAAATGCCAGAGTTTTAAGGAGTACAAAAATTTATCTGTGATTAAGTGTTGTTTGCCGTCATTGTTTGAATAAGGAACAGTCGATTTAAATTATGTATCAGAATGTGTATGGGAATACATTCTCTGATATGTAAATTGATGAGAATCAGAAATTTAATGTTGACAAAAGACATGTTATTAGGGTTTGAGATTTAAGTGGTCATAATGAGATAGTTTATTTAATTAATAAGAGGGAAAGAAAATGAAGAATAAAATAATTAGTCACTTACCAAGTAATTGTATTAGCTTGAATATAAACAATGCACTACAAAACTTTTTCAGGGAAAATTAAATAAAAATATCTTTATATTCTCCAGTGAATCTAAATTATTATGATCTCAAACCAGCAAGACCATTTGGAGCAAATACAGATGTCTTCACAACAGATTCTCTCCTGAAGTCTCACAATGGCAATCATTTGCATGATATAGAAAAATAAGCAGTATCAAAATTTCAGTAAAAAGAGATTTAAAAAGCAATTTGATTTGAAAATGTTTTAATTTATTGTTTACTTTTCAAATTTTCAAATTCAGTTAAGAATAATCATTGTAAATGTATGTACGAGGGCTGTTCGAAAAGTTCGCGGCTTTGCCTATATGCGGCGCTGCGATCAATTTAATTTTTGGCGGGAATAATTCAGTCATCCTTGCTAAAGATACGATACCAATTTCCGCTTGATTTGTCGTAAAGTTNGTACAACATGGAATTCATATAAAACGGAATAATCAACAGTGTTATAGGGGAGTTGACTGGTATAGCCTAATAAAGAATCCAGCTGTTTATTTGGTATTTGAAATAACTATTGAGTTAGATATTTACTACATATATGTATATAAAATTTATTTATTATTAAATTATATTACAAAATGAGTGCACTTGTAAATCAGTTGAGATTATCTTTTTAAAAGCTAGAATTTCTTGGATAAAATCACAAAAACACACCTTTCATACTTTTCCGGCATTAACTTTGCACACAGAACAAATGTTGTTGGCCAAATTTACAGGCCTGCTGCAGCTTAGAAGCCATTCCAAGGATGAAAAAGCAATGTTGAGTTCTAAAGTAGAACTGTTGGATATTATGTGACTTTATTTAAATTTCTTAAATTGCAATTTATACATTTAAATAAAATTAAAAATTACATTGAATAATAAAGTAAATTATAATAAATCTTAACCACACAGAAGAGGACAGTTTATATCTTATTGTTTGGTAGAAATAAGGGTAAAGAGTAAAGTAGTTTTGATCATTCATAGAGAACCTCACTTTTTTTCCTTTTGCAAATATCAGTATTGGTTGAAATTTATAACTGGCTTTACACATTCATGATGGAGGCATTGAAACCAATGATGATGAAACCCACATTTGACATATGAACTTATTGGCATAATAATGTCCTTGTGGGATGTTCTTTCATAATAATAATAATATTGTAAGTCCATATGTTTAACATCAAAGGAGAGCCAAATGTGAGATTCCTCATTATATATTTGATTTCTTATGGCACTCAAATGTATAAAACTCACTTATTCAAAGCTGAGTAATAAAGCCACACTATCATTGTTTTCAACATTTCTATTATTGTAATCCTTATTTCTTGGCACCATAGTTTCTTTTGTTTCCTTTTTTGAAATATCCTTTTTTATGTGGACATATTGTTCTGAAGCCTAAATGCTTTTTTGAGATCATCATATTAAATTCTCAAAATTTAAAATTAAAGTATATTCATTAATAGTTCTTACTACATATTTTACAGAAATCAAATTTTAATTAACAAAATAACTATTTCTACTTTTAAAATGATTCCTGTTTATATAAATGGTAAATTTACATTCTGATATAACAATCCAAATGTATTCAAACTTTAATATTCATTCTTAAAATTAATATAAGTTAAACCACTTCTTAATTTTTTATATATTACAAGCTCTTTTAAGAACTGGTGAAAGTTAAGGACCTGTTCTAGAAAAATATCCATAAATAAATCTAAAGAAAATACTGCTTCTAGTTTATTTCATGTAAAATCCTATTATAGATAAGTTGTCATCATATTAAAAAATTGTTATATTTCAATATATTTGCTGTTCAATATATATATTAATGTGCTAGTGCATGTTGAGACTGTATAACTAGTCACAGTTTTTCTTATTAAAAACGAGTTCATTAATATAAAAAAAAAAATATATTTTTACAATAGAATAAAATCAAATAATAATTGACATTTAAAACATTATTATGCAAAATTAAAAAATTAATTTTGCATAATAATTCCCAAATTAAAGCTAACAGCAAAAATTATTTTATTACAATATTTATAAATCAGACAATGAAAGAATTTTGTTAACATATATAATAAACTTTCCGAAGTCCAATACATTAATACTCAACTAAACGACTGCCATAAATAATTTAGAACTATCTGGAAGAAAACTAGCTCAAAGAAGGACTTGAATTCACAACCTCTTTTTACTGCAGGTTCAAGTCCCACTCTGGGCTAGTTCTTTTCTTCCAGACAATTTTAAATTATTCAATAAATTATTAAAAATCATAATTATTAATTTAGATAAGAGATGACACCTAACATCTATCTCTAATACCAAATTATTTAATATCTAATTATTAATAGTAGCGAAAAGTAGCCCAATTAATTACGGTGATCATTTGGTTTATTATTAATATAGATATCTTTAAAAAGCTGGAATTTCTTGGATAAAATCACAAAAACACACCTTTCATACTTTTCCGGCATTAACTTTGCACACAGAACAAATGTTGTTGGCCAAATTTACAGGCCTGCTGCAGCTTAGAAGCCATTCCAAGGATGAAAAAGCAATGTTGAGTTCTAANATATATATATTGCTTGACTCAAAACTTAACATTTATTTTGAATATTTCAAAGGTCAAATGTGGTGGCAATTTGACATAATATACAGGATGATTCACTCGTGACTGAACACTTACTTGGTTCAATACCTCATGATTGCACATTCACATTTGAATAACACATAATGTAAAACATATCTTGGCCGACTGCTTTGTTATGAAATAAAGAATCATTTCATTTGTGTTTTATTATTTTACGTAAAGATATTCCATATAATAATTGTTCAGTCCCAGTGAATTGTCCCAAGTCATGGAGGCAAGGATTTATATTTTTGCAATTTTTCAATCTTGTTAGCTGTGGGCTATCTATTTAGTATTAAGCAGTACTTACTTTGCTGGTAAGCCTATCAATTGCATTGGAAAAAAATTTATATTTTAATCTTATTGATTAATTAAAATGTAAATCTTTAAATCATTTCCACATTCATTCCATAATTATTAGAGTTCTTTTGGGTCTTCTCAAATGAAGTTATTCATTATTGTTTACTTTAAATTTTTTAATTGTTCTCAATAATTTTTGTATTTATATAATTGTTTGTAATATTCTAATTGATTCTTATTTAAACACTATAGCTACAGATTATATATTGTGATATTTTTTTAAAATAGAAAATAACAGTAGAAGTTGAATTATTTTAGAATTTTTTTTAACCTTTAAAGAATTTATAAATGTACTTTTTATATTGTTTGATTGTATTTTATTGTTATTTTATGCTTTATTTATTTTTTTCTTTTAGAGAATTATTTTGTTCAATTTTGGGAAGGTTTTCCAAGCTTACGAAAGCTTTATCTTTACAGTTAAACAAATATTTTGTTATTCTACATTTGATTTGCATGTATGCCAAAGCTGCCCCGAACTGAGGCTGAAAATGTTTTGGAATAAATAATTTGATAACCTTAATTAAGCTGTTTTCGCTTATTGAACATTATGGTGCGCAATTTCATGTATTTTCAAAACAAATAAATGAATTATTGATAACTAAAAGTTTTGTTTAGTTAAAATATTTTGTCAGTTAGAAAATTGTTTCTCGGTATAGGACGATAATTAAACTTGTACAGATAAAGGAAACTAATTTTAACTTTAAATCAGAATTAATTATAAATTTAGTACTACCATGCTTACAATTGAGTTTTGATTTAAAGTAAAATATATATACAGTAGACCCCCCTATAACGCTTAGATACGTTCCACGCTAAATGAAATTTACGTTGTAGGAATGATTAAATACATGAGCCAATCGCAGCCCGATAGGTGTGAACTTTACGGACTAAGGCTGTTTGAAAGGTTTTCTTCTATAAAATTAACCGATTCTAGACTAATTCCACTCAACATTTCCAAAACACGTATAATTTTTTGGGAATAATCCGTATAAACTATGCTATAAACAAAAAATTATAGGATTACTTACCGAGTGTGTACCGTTCGACTACGCCCGTTGTTCAAAGCTTGTCTTCGTCGCGGAACAGCACACGAAACGGCGGCCGCGATTTCTGATAAATAATTTTTCGCAGAAAAATAACTTGACCTTTGGAGACATCATTAATATAAATAATTTTTATGGACGTTGAATAAGAAGTGTTTCTTTCACAAGAAATGTATAAAATTAGTGCTGTATTAGACTTACGGTACCTAATTTACATACTGTGCAGACGATAATAAACTCAACTTACTAGCCTAAAATCTCCGTAGCGTGTTGCCAGGCGGCAGAAAGCATATATATAATTATAATAAAGTTACAATAAATTAAGTTAATATATAATTATATATACAGTACCTAATTTATATATAATTAATATATAATTATATGTACAGTACCTAATTTATATATAATTTATATATAATACTAAACAGACGATAGCAAACTCAATTTAGCCGCTCCGTAGCGTGGCGCAGGGTCGGAGGAAAGTAGTTCGGCTGCTCATCCACTATTGGTCCAGACTCTATCAATCTTGTCGCGAAACGACGTTATAGGAAGTACGTTATACGAAAGTTGCTACAATTTTTTCGCTACGTTATAGGAATTGTCGTTATAGGAACGTACGTTATAGGGGGTCGACTGTATATTATTACATACATTATATATTTGAATCAAAATTTGAACAAAATAAATCCCAGAAAAAATTAAAATGTGAACAACACAACTCCATCAATATATACAGTATGTTTATAAAATGATATTCTTTATTGCTGTTCTATTCTTATGCATCAGACATTTCTTCTTCTGTGTGTCCTCTTTTTTTTCCTTAGATATGGCTCCTCCTACTTCCTTTTAGTCTCAGCAAAATGTTTATAAAATAGTTAAATTGTTTCAAAATTTTTAAAATTTAATCTTGAGTAATATCTTTTATATCTATTTAATTATAGTACAAAAGTTATGTTGATTTCTTATCTATTTAATTTTTCAGAAGAAAATAATGTTGAAGATAATGATGCTATTTTAATGACATTTTTTACACAAATATATAATTTTTTTTAATATAATTCTTTGAATGAGACTTTGTACTTTATTATATTTGTCAAATATATATAGTGTTTTTGGTTTTATACATTAAAGATAATTATAATGCTAAATTAAAAAGTTGTTTCTTAAGTTCTCAAAGTGGATATCAATAGTGTTTATATTAAAAAAAACAAATATATTATTCACATTTTTTCACTAGTAGAGTATCTCTGATTATAGAATTGCTTTTTCTAAAATTAAAAACTTGTTTCAGTATTGTTTTGTGGTCGTATATCTTTATTAGATGTTTATACGTTGTTCTATCTGTCCCGTGAGACTTGTAAAAACAATATCACAGGGACAATATAATCTCTCATAAAAATAGAATGTGTATAATGTTTTTAATTACAGAACATACAGTGTTTTTGTTACATTTTAGATTTGTTCCATGGAGATTGTTTGTTATGATGAAATGTTATTTCTGTTAAAAATGAATAAGCAGATAAAACATTAATATTGTAAACTGAAATAATGAGGATTGCATAATAGGTGTGCATGATGAAATCGCTAATATACATGCCACAAATATCTAAATTATTAATATTAACTTAGATCGGGGTTCATGAATCTATGGCATGCGTGCTTAAAGTGACATATTGGAAGAATTTGACTGGCAGTTTTGTTTTTATTTTTGTATAATATTTACAATAGTAATTATTAATTGTAAATAGTAGAGTACTATAGTTGTTTTAGTGTTATGTTGTTATGACTCTTCAATATGAATGAAATATTCCAAAATCAGTATATCAGAGTCATTCCAATAAAATAAATGGTCGTACAAACAACATTATATTTGATTTACATTCATTTCAGTTTTTATTCTGGTTTATTCTTGCATCTCATGGAGTTGTGCAATATGCTTAAAAGATTTACCGTCATCATTTTTTTCATTTGTTTTACTTAAAGTTTATTCACTTTATTTCTTTAAAAATAGTCGTTTGAAGTTCAAAGTTTCAGCAGGTATGTTTAATTAAAATGATTTTATATCACTTTTGTCATGTATACTTGAAAAGGTTGCCACTCTTGACTTAGATATTTAAAATGTTTTACTTTAAAATAACTTTTACAAAATATAATAATTTATTTATTTTTGTAAGTTAACAATTTTTAAATTTTGGTATGGTTTTGTGCTGTTAACTTACTTTTATCATTTTGTCCCTGTTATATTTGGTCTATTTTTACTTTCCTGGCTCTATTATTAACTGAAAGTGTGGTGATTGGTCAAAAAATGTCTTCCAAGATTTTTACATTTTTGTTGTCAGGAAACCTCGAAATGTCAAGAAATGCAAAAAATTTGGGGTATTTTTTCTATAAGTATGGGGGTGTGTGAGGGACACAATTTTGTTACCCTCTTTGAAGCTTAATAACTCCTGTGCTTTTTATCAAAAATTTCAGAAATTTTGCAAGGAAATTTGTTTATTAGGGGGGATCAATGCAATTAAATTTTAGTGGTTAAAGGTCGAGGGGGTGAGGAAATAAAGGAGGTCATGTGTCATATCTTGAGTAGGGTTGGACGTAATGCCGATTTTACTCATTATTAGCATTTACAATTTTTTATGAAACCTGTCCCTACCCTCAAAATTAAGCTTTTTGCCATTTTATAATAATTAAAAATATAAAAGTTTTTAAAATAAAATATTGTAACAGATGGCATTACACACAGTTTTAAATGTTGCCAAGAAAGTTAAACAACTCATTGCTGGATTATTTACTAAATAATTTTTACTTTTGAATTTTACTTATTTACTTCACTTTAATCAAACTTGATACAATCATCCCAATAAACAGTCAATGTGAGTTATTCAAAACTTTTTTATTTATTTAAATACTCAATTATTTATTATTATAAAGTACAGATATTACAAAAAAGAAAATTTTATAAATTTTTTAGACTATAGAACAAATTTCAACAGCTGCTAAATGTTGGTAATGAAACTCTAATTATATATATTGACTTTTCTGATGTATGTTTTAGATTAAGATCTTAGTTTTCTGCACAAAAAGATTCTTGGCTGGGCAATCTACAATGTTAACTGGCTGCTACTAGAAATTTCTTTACAAATCTCAGTTAATAACAAGAAAACAATGCTTGTACTGCAACATTCAATGTTATACTGGTCTGTGGTATGGTTGTCTTTAAAAAAATAATAGTTAAAAATATTTTTTTTATTATTTTATTTATAACTGGTCAAAGGAAATATTTTAGTGGTTGATCAACCAGCTAAAACTAGCTTGGGAAGAATACTGAAGACTGTCTAAACAAGATTGCACATTATAATTAAATCACAGTACTACTACTAAAACCTTTAAAAATGCAATAGAACCTAAATTTTCATTTTTTGCCGTCTTAACGACCTTCTATGGGACAAAAATAAACAAATTTCAGATTAATATTCGAAATTATAATTAATTTAATCTTTGTAATTTTGTATAATGAAAGTATTTAAAATTTTATTGATTTTCTTTGTTTCTCTTTCTATTGTTTGAAATATTATAGAGGATCCAACAAGATGTCAGAAATTCAGAATAGTTGTACATTTGTCATTTGTGTCACAGAATATGGGATATAAAGTTCTGTAAACATTGTGAATAAATATGTTTATACATCTTGATAGAAATTTATATTGGTAGTGCAATAATATGCAGTCATTGATTCTTTTTGTTGATAGATTTATCAGGAACTGGTTTTTTTTTTTTGTTGTAAATGGGAAAAATATGATGAATTTTCAGTTTTTTTTTATTTTTAATTGTCAGGTTTTGTTTAAATAAGCAGTGTTTTTTACTTGGATTTGATGTAAGATTCTAACTAAACTTTTTCCAGTTGTTCATTATAAGAATAGTAATTAAACTAATTAGACAAAGATCTAAAGGCAAAACTTCTAAATTAATTAAAACTTAGGTTATAATAATTAATCTTAGTGTAGTGGTCTAGCTACTTTTAGGCCAAATTACATAATTAGATTACTTAATAATTAGCATAGTTTTAGTCCACGAATAATCTGACTTTAAATCTTTGGCTAATTGAATACAGGCTACGATCTATATTCGAATAATAAGAATAATTTTGGTGTGAATTTTACTATATTTGGGAAACTTTAATAATAAAACTTCTAATGGAATTTCATTATTTAAGTGAGAAATGAAATCACTTACTCATAAATACTTTCTCTGTTCTTTTGAAATTGTACATTTATAATTCATTTATTTATTTAATTCAGAAATTGAAATGTAAACAATGTCAGAATATTTTCTTTATTTATAAAAATAAATGCATATAAAATTAATTATTTACAAAATTTTTTCTATCTTAAATTGTTGTAAGGATCACAAAGATTATGCAAATAATTTGATATTGAATTCAAGTATTACATGGCACATATACTTTACAGAAAAGTAATAATTCATTTATATTTTATAAGATAATAATAAGATAGTACAAAAGAACAAGTTTGTTTACATTTCTTGTTATAAATGTTAAAGAAATTATATTTTTGTAAAATAAATTATGATCAATATTTAAACAGATATATAAAAGAGAATTTAATCAAAGTAAATTTGTTTGGTTACGAATAGTAGCAATAAATTATTAAATAATGACCTTATTATTTAAATTTATTACTACACTGTTTACAATACAATAAAAAATTAGTACAGTAAACGTAAAGATCCGTTTAATAAGATATAAAATAATCGAGAGCTCTTGTCCTTTAATTTCTTATAAAAATTATTTTTAAAAAGCACTTTCACTTAATATTAAATAGAAGAAATTATAAGACGTATAAAAACAATTAAAAATAACAACTTTTACTTGCTGAAAATGTTGAAAATCATCGTTCTCATAAATGAACGTTGTTATTTGTGGAGTAGTAATATACGAACTTTTTGCAGTTTATGTAACAGAGTTTATGCATTAGAGTATACTTCAAGTTTTTATTTAGATTTTATAAATCTTATTTTAAATCTCCCTTTTAATGGATCACCGATTTTAATTCCATTTTTATAGTACGGACATTTTATAAATTAAAATTTCAATTAATTGTTCTGTTTATTTATACTTGTTCAACGACGTATGTCGCAAATTCTAAAGTTATAATTTAAAACAATAAAGTTTTGAATATAATTTAATGGAATAATTAGGAAAGAACACAAAGTAAGTAGTATTTTATATAATACTGATTAATTATGCTTAAAAGTATTTTGAAATAATTCTAGTTAGTTGCGAAGCAATGATAAGTTAGAGTTGTTTATTCAAAGGATAGCAAATTTAACAGGAAAGGCATTCTCATAATTGAATATAAAACATTTAGTATAAACTAATGAGAATTCAATAGTTTTGATGCAGTAATATATGATAATTTAACAAATTTAATATAACTTTCTTCAAGTGTTGTTACTTGATAATTTTTTAGAATTATTTACAGTAAATGTTTTTTTTTATCATTAGATAATTATTCTTCTATTTTTATTGAATTTTATCTGAATTATTTTTTCAACTTTTTTCTTTTGTTTATGCTGCTTTATTTTGAAAAATTGAAGATGAACATATTTCTTTAAAATAATATAAAAACAAATATTTGTCATCAATAAATTAATAGGTAGATAATATTAGCTTACGCTGTAAAGCTACATACCAACCGAATGCCGAAAATCTATCAGGCTAGTATAAGGCTAATTATTAAATGAATTATGTAACCAATAATTAGCTTTATACTAGCCCGATAGATTTTCGGCATTCGGTTGGTGTGTAGCTTTATTATATATCGGGTTTAGCGATGTTTGTATAACTTACTCTGTAATTTTTGATTTTTATAATTATTTTATAATCTTTAATATATTAAGTTGTAAGAATAGTTAAAATTAATTTGGAACATCTTTTGTATTTTATACTATAAACAGCACACTGCACAGAACCTTTTGTAAGTTAAATTCCCTTACCGACAGAGTTAAAATTCTAACACCATTTAAAGGTTCCATGTGCTGTGCTGTTTACGAGAATTATCCTGTTATGCCGAATGTTAGGACAGCCGAACCTTTAGTAATTTACATTATTCAAGCAACTGAATCACAAATATATCTTGGTTAACTGACTTTTGGTCCATCTTGTATTTAATATTTTTTACATATTGTATAAAAGTTAACAATATAAAATAATATACTACAGATGAATTATTATTATTTAAAAAATTTTTCAAATCATTTTGGAGTTAACAATCGTACATATAATTTTTCTTGATGTTAATTCTAGTGTGTGTTTTTCATGCTTAATCTAAGAAATACATCCCCCTTGTTTTTTAACTTGATGAATTTTAACAAGTCTGAACTTTGGAGGTAACAAATTTCAACATAATATCTTATCAGGATTACTGATCTTAACAAGTTAAGAATATCAGCATTCTAAATCTTGCTTGAGATCGAGAATCTCTACAGTTCTTACTAAGTTGGCAACAAAACATTTTTTATATAAAAACTGTTAGTATTTTGAAAGCTTTATGTATTTTTGCCAAATGCTTTAAACAGGCTACATTGAATTTTCAGTGTAAAGTAACCATTTAATGTAACTAAGAGTTTTTTTCCTATCAATTTTTATTTATTAATGGTGTAATTTTAAACAAATTTTTAAACAGTTATACTAACTATGTTAAATTTTCATAATTTTTTTAATTTTACAGCTATCAAGCCAACTATGAAATCATCAATGATGCATTGTGAATACTATAATGAAACACTCTGCCAAAGTAATAAGGAAGGAATTGGATGCAATGGAAGTGAAGAATGCAAACCTAGTGAGAGTAGCAAAGGAAATCTTTGTTATATTTTATGGCAAAATAATTCTGAAGGATATAGTATAAAATTAAAAGGTAATTGCAACTTTAATTGGTTTTATACTATCACAGTTTGTTTGTGTAGAATAATGTTATTAACTAGTTTTTAATACTAAGGTTTTAGTAATTCTTTGGTGATTCTTTTAATTGTCTAATTAACTTGTTTTATGATTTAACATAACAGGTAACATAGTTGTTTATTTTTAATTTGTAGAATATTTTAAATAAATAAATAAATAATATAAACTTGAGGAAAGTAAAAAAAAAAAAAAAAACAATACTTGGAGCTGGATTTTCTCTTGAATGTTAGAATGCATTTCCAGTTATGCTGTCTGAATATTTCAAGTTACTTCTTCCAGACTTTTAATAAGTTTTGATTAATATCATCAGCCAGTTCTGACCCCATGTTACATACACAATTGAACATTGTTGAAATTTGAATGTTACTTAAATTTGATTAAATTTGGAATTGTTTTTGAAGATGAGTCGAGTAGGCTGGAAAAATGTTTTATACCCACAGTAAACTGACCTCTTTATTGGAATGATATTTATGATGTTATAATATTTTTTCTCTGTATTTATTGCTGTATTGATAGGAAATCCTTAGTGTCCCTATATGTTTAAATGTAGAGATTAGGTTTAATTAAGCTTAATTTATATATTCCAGGATGATACACATAATATGTATAATAATAATAATAATAATATCTGTTTGGTTCTTATTTAATATGTAAGACATGTTTTGTTGACATCTTATTTTCAAGTAATATCAAAATCATTAAACTTTGAAGGGATTAGTTATTAATTATTGATAAATATTTTTAAACTTTGAGTTTGCTTCTTCATCAGATCATTGATTTGATTTTTTTTATTCTTTCTTTTTTTGAAATTGAATCAGTGATCTAATGAAGAATCAAAGAAGCTTTAAAAACATTTATCGGCGTTTAATATTAATAATGAGTTTTTCAAAGTAAGTTTGGTAATTTTGGTATTATTTAATATCTAATAATTGTTAATAATTGTATAGAAAAGGTAATGAGTTATCATCTCTTTTCTTGATATCATGATAAAAACAATTATAAATGAATACTATTATAAAATTTATATGTAAAAATGAGGATGTTTGCTTGCTATGCACACCTAGACAGTTCGACCAACTGCTGTGAAACTTGGTAGTTACGTTAACATACTTCTAATTTAGATAATGTTGTACATACCACTCCAAAATATTGATTGAAATTCTATATATCAATTAATTTCTGTCTGGATTTGATTTGCTGGCTTTATATGTAACACCAATAAATATAATTAATACAAAAAAGATATAATTAAAAAAAAAACAAATATTACTTTTCACTTAATTACAGTCGACCCCCATATAAGATCATTGATTATTCCGTTTTATATGAATTCCATGTTGTACAAGTCACTTAAATTTTACAAATACGTGAGCCGTTCACAGCCCGGTACACGTATTTGTAAAATCTAAGTGACTCGTACAACATGGAATTCATATAAAACGGAATAATCAATGATCTTATACGGGGGTCGACTGTATTACAACAATGATATAGTGTGAACTCTATATCATTACTGCAATGGATAGGATAGCGCATAGCACTCACCTGTGTGGAAAGTGTTACACTGTGGAAACTATATAAGTATTTAATTTTACACATCTAACAACTCTGGTTTTTTCATTTCTGAATGGCACTTAATTGTAATAAGTGCCCACCGGTGGCACAGTGGATAAAACCACCGAACACTAATAGATTGTTTTGGGTTGGTGCATTGCCAATTGGCTGACCACGTGGAATTTTCTGGGTTTTCTTCATGTCAGTAACACCTAAATAGAGGCCAGTTTCACATAACTCTTTCCAGGAGGCATTCCCTTGGTAGATTGCCCACGTGTTGTGTTACCATAACTAAATAAACCAAACTAAAATTCTAATAATTTTTCTATAAACTTGCTATTTATGAGGACATAATACCCCCATAGTATATAGGCATTCTCATAATGTTCTTAAGATGGGTTAGACCACATACATTTTTGAAATTTATGATCAATAATGCCAGGTATAACAAGTATATCAAACATTGCAAAGCTCAATAAGTATATAGAAACATCACCAAACAATTGCCTAAATAATCGTGCTATAATTCTGCTAATGTAATGATTAAATACAAAGTAATTTGGTAATACTAGAGGTAGATGTTAGTTGCCATCTCTTAACTAAATTAATAATTATAATTTTAGTAATTAGACTGGTTTGCAACTAGCAAGGGGAGGTTGTGGTTTCAAGCCCTGCCTCAGGTCAGTTTTTTTTCTTCCAGATGGTTCTAAATTATTTAATAAATGATTAAAATTATAATTATTAATTTAGTTAAGAGATGGTGCCTAACGTCTATCTCTAGTAGCAAATACTTTGTATTAATCATTAAATTAGAGGAATTATAGCCTGATTATTTAAGTGATCGTTTGGTGATGTTTGTAGGTATAACAAGCTAGTTAATTTATATGTGGAAAAATTTCAACTTATAAAATTTTCCAAATATTTCAACATATTCATATATTAGATGAGACAGATTTGAATATTCAGTATAATTTAAGAAATTCCCACCCGAGAGGTTTTTCCGCACAAGAAATCTAATTTCTTCAGTGCTGACATTTACACCATAAGATGTGTGTTAAAATTTTCTGTGTAACTTTTTTTTTTCCAAAAGAAATTCCAAAATGGTCACCCCCATCAATGATATTTTATCCATTTAAGAAGTTTCTATTGGAGAGAAATCATAATTTTTTTTACACCATAACTTTATCACTTATAAAAATAGTAAAGTTTAGTAAAGTAACTCCAGACGTTCACCATATTGTATATCAAACACTTTACATCTGTGGTGGTTTCTAAATTAGTTGGGGTCTTATTGCTTTGATCACTCTCTCTATCCAGTGCTGTCCATTAATTATTGACACCAGTCACTTCACCTGCTGTAGTCAGTGCATCTTACTATGTTACACTATGCTAGGCTATATTACCTAGATATTGAAATAAAACTGATCACACATATGATAAAGCTATTTTTTTTTACAATTCCTGGATAAGAGACTTCCCGTCTAAGAAGTTTTTTTAGAGTGGTCCCATCAAAAACTTCTTAACAGGATTCTACTGTACCATATTTCCTTGATTTAATGCTGGGACTTGATTAGCCACCTGCCTCGAATAACTGCTGAGGATTTTGATCTGTGTAAATTAATAAGTGATGGGGCACTTATTCAGATCAAGTTAAAATAACAAGGTAATGAAATTTTGCAAATTTTTATATTGTCTGTATTGAATGCATTTTTAGAGAAAAGTTTCTGTTTTAGGAAAATTTACATAAAAATGTGCTGTTGCACAATTCTCAAGCATGGAATTATTCTCGTACCAAGGATACAAAGTCATATAAAAATGGCTGTCTTTCACTGGTATTTACCAGTAGTATTTGCCATCATGATTAATTGCATTATTGAGAAAATCAAACAATAAGTTGAAGAAAATCATTTTTATTATTAACTTACAGTGGTAATAATAAAATAGGGGCCTAAAGTTGTTTTTTATTTTTGACGAGAAGCTGTATTACTTTGAACAACCTTATTACTGCACTGAAACAAAATGAATACGGTAGGCAAATTAAATTAAGTTGTAAATTAAGCTGTAAAAATTAAGTGTTGGATCTTGAATAGTCACCAAGGATTTTGACTTGTTGAAATGAATAAGTACCTGGGCACTTATTTAAGGAAATAAAGTAATTAAATTCTATTCTAGGCCACGGTTTTTCTAGATTTTCAAATACAAAACATTTTCTAATTAACAAATTTTAGGCTGTCATATTTTGAGTGTTTGTTATAAGGATAATTCTAATAATAAGTATGTAAAGGATAATTCTGTCTTGGAGGAAAGCAAAAAAATGATCAATTATGACTTTATGAGTGTAAAATGAATTTAGAAATAAACTTTTCTAATAAAGCATGGACAGAACTAAAAATGTATGACACTTGTTTAATTTCTTTGCATTTCCATTGTAAATCATTTATAATGGTACTGCAGGTTGTACTTGTGGCAGTATTTCTGGAAATCAGTTGTGGATGAAAATGCTTATCAAAAAGTGGCAAACATCACTATTTTGTCATAAAGAAAAAGCTAAGCCTGAAACTTTGGCTTTTCGACATGTCAGAATTCTGTAAATATGGATAACATGTCAGGAATAAATGTTTCTCAATTACACAGCCAAAAATTAAGTTCAGTGAAACACAAAAATTTTGTCAGTTGCCTTTAGCAATCATCTTCAAGTTGAAAAATGTATTCGGAAACTGGCATTGGAATAGAATGGGCAATAGAATGTAATCATTTAAAATAAAGCGAACAATGATTGGTGAACTGCTGTCACGCAGTTGTATTGAGGTGTAAATATCGTGATGTAAAAAGTAATATTAAATATCCAATAATGCCCTTCAAACTGGGGATAACATGTTGTTGCTGTTGTTGTAGTTGGTAGCCGTGTTGTTTCTTCTGTCCTCGTAAATTTCTAGCATTTTTCATTTTAAAACAGTGTCTGCAAAAACATCTCATTACAATTATTAGACTTTAGAAAAACTAGAAATCTATAAGGCCAGTAGAAGAAACACCTAAATATATAAAGAGTTTACCTCTATGGTATGCCAATATTCAGTAATATTAAAGAAATTCTTACTGTCTGTTGCATTAAATAAGTTTATTAATATAAAATCAAAAATAACAAGCACTTTCGACAAATACAAAATAGTCTTCTTTAGGCACTGAACAAAAGAATTTGAATATGTAACAATGTTTTAATAGAATGTTTAAGAGCTATGACATATTAACTATTTTTTCTAAGATTACAATGCATCAACATTTTTAAATGGGTATAAAATACATTTCAGAAGAGTGTAAATTAAACAATTAAGAAATTGCAAAAAAAAAATAAGGAACACATGTCACATAGATGGTCCATACAACAATATAACATTGGATGATAAACAAAAGGTATACACAGATCAAAATCACCAAATATAGAAAGAAAATGAATTTATAAATATATATATATAATGTGTGAAATTAACATGTTAAAGAATTGTATAGAGTGGTCCAAACTTCTCCAAGGTCAAGAAGATGGTTTATTACAAGCTTTGTGTGTTGTTATACACAAGTCTCCCATAAGTAAAGAATTCTATGGTTTAAACATGATTTTATTAGTTTAATGTCAGCCCATAACAGTATGTAATTATTTTCTAAGATATTTCTGGCAAGTTCAGTAGTAGCTCTGCAATTATTGATATCACTCTGATGTTCCTGAATGAAGTCAGTTTGCTAACTTTCTGGAAGTGGCCTTTGTGTTTGTTTGTTTGTTAAGTTATGGCAACACAACACTTGGGCGATCTGCCTAGGAGGATTCCTTCTGGGAAGTCTTTTTAAGGGTAACTGGCCTCTATTCAAGCATTACAGAGTGGAGAAAACCCGAAAAACTCCATTTGGCCAGCCTGTCCAGGCAAGGCACGAACCCATGACCAAACTCCCAGTGTTCAGGGAATAGAATCGCTTGTCCACTGTTGGTCCCCCTGGTCTCTATGTTAAAGATTTTTGTTCCTTTTTGAACTTGTAAAGGAATCATGTATACATCTGATTTTTCTAATAATGACTAACAATCTCTATCATTGCATAACATTCTGCATAGGAATGGTTGAGGTTTAATGGGTAAAATTATGCCATGGTTTTTGAAGGCACGCACTATACATAATATAAAAGCACCCAAATACGGAATAGGTGGTTGTGGAAATTCTACAGTATTATTATTTATATTGGTTTTTAAAGTCGTAAGTGGGAAGAAAGTTCTGTGGACAAGATTGTTAACATATTCAAACTTGGCACATGAATCACCAGCTTTGTATACAGCAGCTGCCACCAGATGTAGTTCCTTGCATGTAAATGCTGGTGACGACGGGTACAAATATGCCCTGTGGATAAGTGTGGAAATGGCGGCATTTACATATTTTGCTGGCTGAAATGAGGCAGAAGGTATGATATATAGGATAGGTCAAACTTATGATAAACCGTAAAGTGGGGCTGTGTGGATGTTCTATATAGCTTAAGATCCAAAAAGGCAATATTTCAGTCTTTTTCTTCCTCTATAGTAAATGATATGGAAGGTTTTGTAAACTGTCTTCAGAAAGACAGTTTATAAAAGCTAATAATTCTTCAGTAGTATTTTCCCAAGCAATTAAAACATCATCCACATATCTGATATAGAGAAGGGGATAATGTATTGTAAGTGGGGAATAGAACACTTTGCATTCTGTGCTTTGCATAATCAATTCTGCCAAAGTTGCTGAAAGTGGTGAGCCCATAGAAACTCCCTGTTTTTGTAAAAAATATTGGTTATTAAACTGAAAATAATTGTGTTCTGTAACCAAAAAGAGGGTTACCTGTATATCAAGTATTTTTGGAATTGTAAAGCATTTTTTAATAACAGCATATTAGATAGCATTACAGCATCAAATTTTGGAACAGAGGAATAGAGGGAAATTGCATCTATTTTATAAATATTTTATAAAACCAAAATGCATCTGCTGATAATGTTCCCAGTTGGTCAATAATTTTCTTGGCTTGCAATATTGAGGATACTACAAATTCATATTTGGGTACTAAATTGTTGATAAATGCGGCAAGGGCTTTCTCTGAATAATATTTGGGGGGCATTTGTTAATTAATGGCTGTAGCAACCACTCGGGTTTGTGCATTTTCACTTCAAAGAAAAGTCTTGGACAAGCTATGTTTGTAGGAGGATCTAGAGGTCCAGAAAGGGTCAACAGGAGTGTGGGCCATGCAAAGACTCTACACATTAATCTTAATACCATAGGAGTGGGATCATTATTTAATAATGTAGAACCCAATAACTATAAAAATTGTGCAGTCTTAGTATTGAAATCTTCATTTTTACATAGGACAAATCTCTTGGTTTTGTCCGAGATATTATATTGTAGAAGAAACACCATCTGAAAATTTCAATGACAATAAACCTCAAGCTTGGAGGTTGAACTTTGAAATCTTGTAAATAATTTTTATTTTGTGAAAACCACCAATGACATCATAGGACTTATCCAATCATATTTCTATTCTAAGTTTAAGAATATTTTTGTTTTTTTGTTGTTCCAGTTGAATATTTAAGAACCTGGTGATGACTGCTAAACGTAGTTTAAAAAGTTTGTTATTTATTAAAATTCTTGCTTGATTTTATTGGTATTGAGTCTGTAAATTAATGCTGTATGTTAACAGTATAAACAATTTGTGTCATCAGTTATTATCTTATCAAGATTTATGACAAAATTCTTTGACATTTTCAAGTTAAATGTTAGATGTGAATTATTGTATTTTATGATATTTTTTATCGTAACTTTATATACTTTTTCCAGTTATCAAATTTTTAACATTGATTACGTACATTTATACGTGACATGTTGCACGTATATTTTCGCGTAGCATTGTACCAATAAAAAAAGTGTATTAATAAACATGGATCAAAAAGTTTCCGCTAAGTAATTGAGATTCATAGTTCCATCATATAATATCTCTGTTTATTTTTATTATTTTTTCTTTCTTTGAAGTTTTGTGTATGCTATTAAATGTAATCAGTTTTTTCATAAATATGTTAACTTTTTAAGTGTTTTTAATTTGCAAATGAGTTTTTTAATGCAGACATCATTTAAATAATTTATTTTTAACATTATTTTGTTTGCTGTAAATATGACATTTGAAATATTTTTCTTATAAATGTAATATGCTGATAGAAAACAGTATATAAACAGAATGTGTTGTGTAAAACAATCAAGAAAACACTAAAATAGAAATATATTTACTTAGGGTGTAGTATATTAAATGACTTGTAAACTCATTTAAGTTACAATTTAAAGGAGGGATCTTTTCTCTTTTAATGTTTTTTGGTGAAAAAAGAAAAAAAAGATATAAATAACAACTTATACGACTTTGACATTTAGCTAGAAATTAACTATTGATTGCTATTGTCATGTTAACGTGGCAAAAATAGCCATATACTGATAGAAAATGCCATCATATTGTGTCACATGTCAAAATTATTTGATATTAAATCACTTAAAAATCTTTAGAGTGTAATTAAATATCCTTACATTAGTAATTTTATCTTATTATTTGTTTTCACATTCATGCTTAAATAACAAAAAATTGTTATGATTTGTGTATTTGTTTATTTATATATGTACTGCATTTGTCATTTACCTAAAGCATTCAATTTTGAGCTAAATTTTTGAAAAATTCTTTGCACACTAACCAGTGGATTTTTAAGTTGAAGGTGTTCCAATTCAGACTGAAAACGTTTCTTTGTTTTAATATTTCAGCTACCTGAAATAAGCAACAGAAGTAGTTTATTCGAGAATATTGCTCAACAATCAAATCATTTCATTTGAACTTTTCTTGTAACAAGCATTTAATTTAAACTCTTTCTTAGCATTTAAACTGCTTTTGAGACTATTGTATGATGCAGCATTAAAATAAATAAATATAATAAACTTCCCAAAGCCTGATACATCGATACTAAACCAAACAATTGCCGTAATTAATCGAGCTATTAATTACGGTGATTGTTCAGTTCAGTATTAAAAGAAATGTTGTTATATCAGTATATACAGAAATGCATAGAAAGAGAGCTGCCAGATATTATCGGTTTTGTAGCACATATATTATTTTCTAACTTGTTGTTTAACTAAACTTTATTAAAAGTTGATTATTGTAAAATTTTTCCCATTATAAGAAATTTCTTAAAATTCAAATTTCAAATTTGGCGCAATTGAGAGAATGAAGTATAGTTATACCATTTACTACTATAATAAATAATGATAGCCATTTAAAAAAAATAAAACTCGTTTTGAATTGTTACGTAATCAGTGGAAAATGATTATTCTATATTGTTTGATAATTGGAAAAGATTGCTATGACTTATATATGACAAAGATAGTGAAAATAAAATAACATGTACAATTTCTCATATTCAGTTATTATCATTTGTAATATAACTTTGCATTATTATTTTTAAAAAGTATGGATTCTAAAGAATTATAATCATATTAAATCATTTAGTTTTTTTTCTTACAACTGAAAAAATTCATTTATTATATGCTTTATTTATTTACATAGGTTGTTGGGTAGGAAGCCATCGTGATTGCATTGACAAAACACAATGTATGGAAACAAAAAGAGAACCAAATGTTCAAGTATTATTTTGTTGTTGTGAAGGGGATATGTGCAACAAATATCTATTGAGATCACCAGTTACAATACCATCACCAATTCAAGGTTTGTTTCTTATTGTGTATAATGAAATTTTTATAAAAAAACTTTTATTTCATCATATTTTAAAAGTTACAGAAATGAGTTTGCTTACATTATAGACGTATTACTATCAGTTATAAATTATGGATTCTTGCAATTTGATTTTATAAGTGTATAACTTCTATTTCTTTATTATTTCATACCTAACCATGTAAGAAGTTGTTTATTGTTGAAAAAGAATATTATCAACACTATAAAATACTGAACATCTCTCTTTATAACAAATGAAATTATAAATTACTAGAAAATTAGATATGTAATCTATAATTCATAGTTACATGTATAACTCCAGATGTTTGAAGTGACAGACCCCATTAGTGGCTGTGTAAATGGCACCATTAAACATTGATTATTGTTTGTGATGAGCTGACTTCATGAAGTTTTCCAAGTTTTCTTCGTATGTCTAACACCTATGTAGAAGTCTCCATGGAGGCATGCTGCATTGGCAGATTGCTCTCATTTTGTGTTACTTTATGTAGTCAAACCAATCTTTGCCAGCATGGGCAAAACTCATTCGTGGAGAGAGAAGTGTGTAATAGAAGTGATGTCATAACTTTGGGAGTAAATATCTTGTGAAGGATCATGTTTAGGTCATAGACCTTTTGGAATTTTTGTTCCTAAAGGGAAGTTGATCATTCTGGGATTCTCCTTCTCAATCAGAGCTAGAACCTTACCATAAATAGTGATGGATAATATTCTAATAAGCCAACCTAATAACTCATTAGCAGAAATATTCCTATTTTGCTTATTTTGAATTAAATGGATTTTAGGAAATAATTTAGTTAATTAATATCAAAACTTACAAAATCACTAATATCAATTATTTCAAAGATAAAATATGCATGAATTAGGTCTAATATATGCACTATACAAAATACAGTTAACATGATTAACAAGATCCTAATATTGAACAATGAAATGCAACATGATAACAAGACTGGTCAAGCCTATCTGATAGCATGCTCCACAAAAGCAAATCAAATATTTTAAAAATAAATTTATT